>NW_019232921.1:0-2024 GCF_002742605.1 Olea europaea var. sylvestris | reverse complement strand
TGACTGGTTGATCGGAAACAAAAACCGCGCCTGGGGCAATTTCGTCATTTTTCGCGACTTTGTCGGAATGGGCTAAAATTTGACAGGTTGATCGGAAACAAAAATCGCGCCGGGGCAATTTCGTCATTTTTTGCGTCTGTGTAGGAATGGGCTAAAATTTGACTGGTTGATCCGAAAAAAATCGCGTCGGGGGCAATTTCGTCAGTTTTCTCGACAGTGTTGGAATGGGCTTAAATTTGATAGTTTACTCGGAAATAAAAATCGTGCCGAGGGAAATTTCGTCATTTTTCTCGACTGTGTCGGAATGGGCTAAAATTTGACCGCTTGATCGAAAACAAAAACCGCGCCGGGGTTAATTTCGTCATTTTTTGCTACTGTGTCGGAATGGGCTCAAATTGGACAGGTTGATCGTGAACAAAAATCGCGCCGGTGGCAATTTCATCATTTTCCGCAACTGTGTCATCGTTGGCTAAAATTTAACAGGTTCATCGGAAACGAAAACTGCGCCGGGGGCAATTTCGTCATTTTTCGCGACGGTGTCGAAATGGGCTGATATTTGGCAGGTTGATGGGAAACAAAAATCGTGCCGAGGGCAATTTCGTCATTTTTCTCGACTGTGTCGGAATGGGATGAAATTTGGCAGGTTGATAAGAAATAAAAATCGCGCCAGGGGCAATTTCGTCATTTTTCTCGACTGTGTCGGAATGGACTAAAATTTGACTGGTTGATCGAAAACAAAAATCGCGCCAGGGGCAATTTCGTCATTTTTCTTGACTGTGTCGGAATGGGCTAAAATTTGACAGGTTGATCGGAAACAAAAACCTCGTCGGGGGCAATTTCGTTATTTTTTGCGTCTGTGTCGGAATGGGCTAAAATTTGACAGGTTGATCGGAAACAAAAAACCACGCCGGGGGCAATTTCGTAATTTTTCGCAACTGTGTCGGAATGGGCTAAAATTTGACAGGTCGATCGGAAACAAAAATCTCGTCGAGGGCAATTTCGTCATTTTTCGCGACTGTGTCGGATTGGCTCAAATTTGCCAGGTTGATCAGGAACAAAAACCGCGCCGGGTGAATTTCGTCATTTTTCGAAACTGTGTCGAAATTGGCTAAAATTTGACAGGTTGATCGTAAACAAAAATCGCGCCGGGGACAATTTCGACATTTTTCGCGACGATGTCGGAATGGGCTAAAATTTGACTGGTTGATCGAAAACAAAAAAAAAGTGTCGGGGGCAATTTCGTCAGTTTTCTCGACTGTGTTGGAATGGGCTGAAATTTGGCAGGTTGATCGGAAATAAAAATCGCGCCGCTGGCAATTTCGACATTTTTCTCGACTGTGTCAGAATGGGCTAAAATTTGACTGGTTGATCGGAAACAAAAATCGAGCCGAGCGCAGTTTCGTCATTTTTCTCCACTGTGTCGGAATGGGCTGAAATTTGGCAGGTTGATCGGAAATAAAAATCTCGTCGGGGCTAATTTTGTCATTTTTCGCAACTTTGTCGGAATTGGCTAAAATTTGACAAGTTGATCGGAAACAAAAATCGCGTCGGGGGCAATTTCGTCATTTTTCGCGATGGTGTCGGAATGGGCAAAAATTTGACAGGTTGATGGGAAACAATAACCGCACCGGGGTTAATTTCGTCATTTTTTTCTAATGTGTCGGAATGGGCACAAATTTGACAGGTTGATCGTGAACGAAAATCACGTCGGGCGCAATGTCGTCATTTTTCGCAACTGTGTCGTAATTGGCTAAAATTTGACAGGTTGATCGGAAACGAAAACAGCGCCGGGGGCAATTTCGTCATTTTTCGCGACGTTGTCGGAATCCGCTAAAATTTGACTGGTTGATCGGAATCGCGCCGGGGGCAGTTTCGTCATTTTTCTCGACTGTGTCGGAATGGGCTGAAATTTGGCAGGTTGATCGAAAATAAAAATCGAGTCAGGGGCAATTTCGTCATTTTTCTCGACTGTGTCGGAATGGGCTAAAATTTGACTGGTTGATCGGAAACAAAAATCGCGCCAG
>NW_019232920.1:0-2598 GCF_002742605.1 Olea europaea var. sylvestris | reverse complement strand
CAGTCAAATTTGGGCCCATTCCGACACCGTCGCGAAAAATGAAGAAATTGCCCTCGGCGCGATTTTTGTTTCCGATCAATCAGACAAATTTGGGCCCATTCCAACACCATCTCGAAAAATGACGAAATTGCCCCCGACGAGATTTTTGTTTCCGATCAATCTGTCAAATTTGGGCCCATTCCGACACCGTCACAAAAAATGAAGAAATTGCCCCCGGCGCGATTTTTGTTTCCGATCAATCAGTCAAATTTGGGCCCATTCCGGGACCGTCGCGAAAAATGACCAAATTGCACCCTGCGCGATTTTTGTTTCCGATTAATCTGTCAAATTTTAGCCGATTCCAACACGGTCGCGAAAATGACGAAATTGCCCCCGGCGGAATTTTTGTTTCCAATCAATCAGTCAAATTTTGGCCCATTCCGACACCGTCGTAAAAAAGGACGAAATTGCCCCCGGCGCGATTTTTGTTTCCGATCAATCAGTCAAATTTGGGCCGATTCAGACACTGTCGCGAAAAATGACGAAATTGCCCCCGGCGCGATTTTTGTTTCCGATCAATCAGTCAAATTTGGGCCCATTCCGACACCGTCGCGAAAAATAGCGAAATTGCCCCCGGCGCGATTTTTGTTTCCGATCAATCCATAAAATTTGTGCTAATTCAGACAACACTGCGAAAAATGAAGAAATTGCCCCCGGAGCGATTTTTTCCCATCGATCAGTCAAATTTTAGCTGATTCTGACACCGTCGCGAAAAATGACGAAATTGCCCCGACGCGATTTTTATTTCCGATCAATCAGTCAAATTTGGGCCCCATTCCGACACCGTCGCGAAAAATGAAGAAATTGCTCTCGACGCGATTTTTGTTTCCGATCAATCAGTCAAATTTGGGGCCATTCCGACACCGTTTCGAAAAATGACGAAATTGTCCCCGGCGCGATTTTTGTTTCCGATCAATCAGTCAAATTTGGGCACATTCCGACACCGTAGCGAAAAATGAAGAAATTACCCTCGGCGCGATTTTTTTCCCATCGATCAGTCAAATTTTGGCTGATTCTGACACCGTCGCGAAAATGGCGAAATTGCCCCCGGCGGAATTTTTGTTTCCGATCAATCAGTCAAATTTGGGCCCATTCCGACACCGTCACAAAAAATGAAGAAATTGCCCCCGGCGCGATTTTTGTTTCCGATCAATCAGTCAAATTTGGGCCCATCCCGAGACCGTCGCGAAAAATGACCAAATTGCACCCTGCGCGATTTTTGTTTCCGATTAATCTGTCAAATTTTAGTCGATTCCAACACGGTCGCGAAAATGACGAAATTGCCCCCGGCGGAATTTTTGTTTCCGATCAATCAGTCAAATTTTGGCCCTTTCCGACACCGTCGTAAAAAAGGACGAAATTGCCCCCGGCGCGATTTTGTTTCCGATCAATCAGTAAAATTTGGGCCGATTCAGACACCGTCGCGAAAAATGACGAAATTGCCCCCGGCGCGATTTTTGTTTCTCATCAATCAGTCAAATTTGGGCCCATTCCGACACCGTCGCGAAAAATGAAGAAATTGCCCTCGACGAGATTTATTTTCCCATCGATCAGTCAAATTTTAGCTGATTCTGACACCGTCGGGAAAAATGACGAAATTGCTCCGGCGCGATTTTTGTTTCCGATCAATCTGTCAAATTTGGGCCCATTCCGACACCCTCACGAAAAATGAGGAAATTGCCACCGGCGCGATTTTTGTTTCCGATCAATCAGTAAAATTTGGGCCCATTCCGAGACCGTCGCGAAAAATGACGAAATTACTCCTGCGCGATTTATGTTTCCGATTAATCTGTCAAATTTTAGCCGATTCCGACACGGTCGCGAATAATGACGAAATTGCCCCCGGAGCAATTTTTGTTTCCGATCAATCATTCAAATTTTGTCCCATTCCCACATCGTCGTAAAAAATGACGAAATTGCCCCCGACGCTTTTTTTCCCGTCGATCAGTCAAATTTTAACTGATTCCGACAACGTCTCGAAAAATGACGAAATTGCCCCCGCGCGCGATTTTTGTTTCCGATCAATCAGTCAAATTTTGGCCCATTCCGATACCGTCGCGAAAAATGATGAAATTGCCTCCGGCGCGATTTTTGTTTTCGAGCAATCAGTAAAATTTGGGCCCATTCCCAAACTGTCGCGAAAAATGACGAAATTGCCCCCTGCGCGATTTTTGTTTCTGATTAATCTGTCAAATTTTAGCCGATTCCAACACGGTCGCGAAAAATGACGAAATTGCCCCCGGCGAGATTTTTGTTTCCGATCAATCAGTCAAATTTGGGCCCATTCCGACACCGTCACAAAAAATGAAGAAATTGCCCCCGGCGCGATTTTTGTTTCCGATCAATCAGTCAAATTTGGGCCCTTTCCTGGACCGTCGCGAAAAATGACCAAATTGCACCCTGCGCGATTTTTGTTTCCGATTAATCTGTCAAATTTTAGCCGATTCCAACTCGGTCGCGAAAATGACGAAATTGACCCCGGCGGAATTTTTGTTTCCGATCAATCAGTCAAATTTGGGCCCATTCCGACACCGTCACAAAAAATGAAGAAATTGCCCC
>NW_019232919.1:0-2598 GCF_002742605.1 Olea europaea var. sylvestris | reverse complement strand
TACTAATAATTTCAATAACTGATTCTTCGGTTGGCACTAGTTGATTGTTGATTATTGATCTCAGTAGTGCACTTTACGTAGTCCTGTTACAGTGTATGCAATTGTGTAGTGGTCGCGTTACTGCATCTAGCTCTAGTAACCTTACCATGGACCCCGCCCAAATTGAGGCCCTCACCAGACAGCTTGCACAATTACAAAATCAACTAACAGCTATCCAAACTGAGGTAGCCGCTACTCGTGAAGAGAATAGAGCCCTAACCGCTAGGTTGAATACTCTTGACCCAATCCCATATTCGACTGAGGCTGAGAACTCTGAGGCTTCCATTAATAGGCCTCATCGTCGCCCACAAGGTGGTCGACACCACGCCCGACATGGTCGTAGGGAAGGGAATCAGGCTCGGGAACGAGAGCGGGGGTATTACCGTCATGGTTACACAATCTCCCCCTCGCCACAAGGAGCGCCTCTTTCGAAACATTAAGTTGGATGCCCCTACGTTTGACGGTTGTCTAGATCCTAGTGCATTCAATCAATGGGTTAGAGATATGGATCGCTTCTTTGCATGGTATGGGGTCCCGGAAGATCGGAGGGTACAATTTGTCAGTTTGAAGTTAACTGGCACTGCTCAACTCTTTTGGAAAAGTGTTGAGGACCTCCTTGAAAGGCGTCATGCTCCCCCTGTTGGGAGCTGGGATGAAATGAAGCGCCGCCTTCAATAAAAATATTTACCCCAATCTTATAGGGGTAACTTGCTGGATCAATGGAACGCACTTACACAAGGCAATCGACCTGTGATCGAATATGTTGCTCAGTTTGATGAGTTTCGAATGAAATGTCAGGTTGTTGAGGATAAAGTTATGACTTTGAGTAGGTTTAGGCAAGGGTTAAGAGACGAACTTAGGCGCGAGCTTGTCCTTAGGGGTCACCACTCTCGACCACGCCTACTCTTTCGTTCGGGATTATGAATTAGTGACTAGGACACCGTATAGAAATCGTAGTGACTCCCGCACTACAACCTCATCTGCATCCACGCCATCCCCTAAGTCTATTTTAGGTCCTCCTCCCTCTAATACTACCCCTGCATCGGATAGCAAAGGTAGAGGTTCTGAGGTTTCAAGGACATCCTCCCGTTTGCAATGCTTCAACTGTAAGGGTTTTGGTCACATTGCTTCTAAGTGCCCTAGTCGAGCCCTAGTTCTGGACGAACGTGAGGATATAGTCGTCGAACCACTAGAGGATCAGGTTTATGAGCCTAAGTTAGAAGAGTTTGAAGACTTGGAGGACAGTGAGGATACCTTCTTAGGTTGCATTCAGGCTAGTCCTATTATCCCACATACACCCAGAGTCGGTGTCGTCCGTTGCACCCTCACCCAGCCTAAGGATGCTGACGATTGGCGCCGTCATGCCATCTTCCACACCTACATCAAGATTAATAACAAGGGCTGTAAAGTTATCGTGGATAGTGGCAGCTGCATTAATGCGGTTTCGAAGGCTACTATATCCCGTCTAGGGTT
The DNA here is from genome assembly GCF_002742605.1 of Olea europaea var. sylvestris. NCBI lineage: Eukaryota > Viridiplantae > Streptophyta > Magnoliopsida > Lamiales > Oleaceae > Olea > Olea europaea. Next base: position 1,086 of record NW_019232919.1, on the reverse strand, counting down.
GAAGCCAGTTCCTCACCCCCAGCCTTATAGTGTCTCTTGGGTTGACACCTCCTCTATAGCTGTTAAGGAGCGTTGTTTAGTCCCTATCCAGTTCCTGGAGTATAAGGACCATATATGGTGTGACGTCATTTCGATGGACGTCGGGCACATCATCTTAGGACGACCTTGGCTATTTGACCTAGATGTAACCATATATGGTCGATCCAATTCCTGCTCCTTCGTGTTTAATGGAAAGAAGATTCACCTTAACCCACTACCCCCAAAGCCGGCTGGCTCACTAGAAGCGAAGAAAAGTGTGGACCAAAAGGGGTTGCATATCATTAGTCCTACAGAGTTTGAGCGTACAATTGTTGGTGACTCAATTGTGTTCGCCTTAGAAGTCATGGAGGTTTCATCTAACTCCACAAGTGAGGATACTGCGGAAGTCCAATCGATCCTTCAGGAGTTTCAAGATGTCTTTCCAGAGGACCTACCTGATCATCTACCCCCGCTAAGAGATATTCAACATGCCATAGATTTCGTCCCCGGCGCATCCCTTCCAAATTTGCCACATTATAGGATGAATCCTACCGAGCACGCTGAGCTCCAAAGGCAAGTGGATGACCTTCTCAACAAAGGATTCATTCGTGAGAGTTTAAGCCCATATGCTGTCCCCGCCCTATTGACGCCCAAAAAGGATGGATCTTGGAGAATGTGTGTGGATAGTCGCGCTATGAATAGGATCACGGTGAAGTATCGTTTTCCCATTCCCAGGCTTGATGATATGCTGGATATGATGGTTGGCGCGACAATCTTTTCAAAGATCGATCTAAAGAGTGGGTACCATCAAATTAGAATTCGCCCGGGGGATGAGTGGAAGACCGCGTTTAAGACGAAAGATGGCCTTTATGAATGGCTGGTCATGCCTTTTGGGCTAAGTAATGCGCCGAGTACCTTCATGCGGGTAATGACACAAACTCTTCGACCGTTCATGGGTAAATTTCTCGTTGTCTACTTTGATGTTATCCTCATCTATAGTAAAACTAAGGAGCAACACCGTGACCACCTCAAACAAGTTTGCTCTACCCTTCGCGAGACTAACCTGTA
>NW_019232918.1:0-2599 GCF_002742605.1 Olea europaea var. sylvestris | reverse complement strand
CAGCTTGATTTGAAATAAAAATCGCGCCGGGGGCAATTTCGTCTTTTTTCTCGACTGTGTCGGAATGGGCTCAAATTTGACTGCTTGATCGGGAACAAAAACCGCGACGGGTGTAATTTCGTCATTTTTCGCGACTGTGTCTGAATTGGCTAAAATCAGACTGTTTGATCGAAAACAAAAACCGCGCCAGGGGCAATTTCGTCATTTTTCTCGACTGTCTCGAAATTTGCTGAAATTTGGGAGTTTGATCGGAAATAAAAATCGCGTCGTCGGCAATTTCGTCATTTTTCTCGACTGTGTTGGAATGGGCTCAAATTTGACAGGTTTATCGGGAACAAAAATCGCGCCGGGGGAAATTTCGTCATTTTTCTCGACTGTGTCGAAATTGGCCGAAATTTGGCAGTTTGATCTAAAATAAAAATCGCGTCGGGGGCAATTTCGTCATTTTTCTCGACTGTGTCGGAATGGGCTCAAATTTGACAGGTTGATCGTGAACAAAAATCGCGCCGGGTGTAATTTCGTCATTTTTCGCGACTCTGTCGGAATTGGCTAAAATTTGACTGGTTGATCGGATACAAAAACTGCGCCGGGGGCAATTTCATCATTTTTCTCGACTGTGTCGGAATTGGCTGAAATTTGGCAGTTTGATCGGAAATAAAAATCTCGCCGACAACAATTTCATCATTTTTCTCGAATGTGTCGGAATGGGCTCAAATTTGACAGGATTATTGGGAACGAAAATCTCGTCGGGTGTAATTTCGTCTTTTTTCGCGACTGTGTCAGAGTGGGCTAAAATTTAACATGTTGATCGGAAACAAAAACTGCGCCGGGGGCAATTTCGTCATTTTTCTCGACTCTGTCGGAATTGGCTGAAATTTGGCAGTTTGAACTGAAACAAAAATCGTGCCGGGGGCAATTTCGTTATTTTTCTCGACTCTGTCGGAATTGGCTGAAATTTGGCAGTTTGATCCGAAACAAAAATCGCGCCGGGGGCAATTTCTTCATTTTTCTCGACTGCGTCGGAATAGGCTCAAATTTGACAGTTTGATCGGAGACAAAAACCGCGCCGTTGGTAATTTCGTCATTTTTCTCGACTGTGTCGGAATGGGGTCAAATTTGACAGGTTTATCGGGAACAAAAACCGCACCGGGGGCAATTTCGTCATTTTTCTCGCCTGTGTCGAAATTGGCTGAAATTTGGGAGATCGATCGGAAATAAAAATCGCGCCGGCGGCTATTTCGCCATTTTTCTCGACTGTGTCGGAATGGGGTCAAATTTGACAGGTTTATCGGGAACAAAAACCGCACCGGGGGCAATTTCGTCATTTTTCTCGCCTGTGTCGAAATTGGCTGAAATTTGGGAGATCGATCGGAAATAAAAATCGCGCCGGCGGCTATTTCGCCATTTTTCTCGACTGTGTCGGAATGGGCTCAAATTTGACAGGTTGATCGGGAGCAAAGATCGCGCCGGGTGTAATTTCGTCATTTTTTGTGACTGTGTCGGAATTGGCTGCAATTTGGCAGTTTGATCTAAAATAAAAATCACGCCGGGGGCAATTTCGTCATTTTTCTCGATTGTGTCGGAATGGGCTCAAATTTGACAGGTTGATCGGGAGCAAAGATCGCGCCGGGTGTAATTTCATCATTTTTCGCGAATGTGTCCGAATTGGCTAAATTTTGACTGGTTGATCGTATACAAAAACTGCGTCGGGGGCAATTTCGTCATTTTTCTCGACTGCGTCGGAATGGTCTCAAATTTGATAGTTTGATCGGAGACAAAAATCGCGCCGGTGGCAATTTCGTCATTTTTCTCTACTGTGTCGGAATTGGTTGAAATTTGGCAATTTCGTCATTTTTCTCTACTGTGTCGGAATTGGCTGAAATTTGGCAGTTTGATCTAAAATAAAAATCGCGCCGAGGGCAATTTCGTCATTTTTCTCGACTGTGTCGGAATGGGCTCAAATTTGACAGGTTTATCAGGAACAAAAACCGCACCGGGGGCAATTTCGTCATTTTTCTCGACTGTGTCGGAATGGGCTCAAATTTGACAGGTTGATCGGGAGCAAAAATCGCGCCGGGTGTAATTTTGTTATTTTTCGCGAATGTGTCCGAATTGGCTAAATTTTGACTGGTTGATCGTATACAAAAACTGCGTCGGGGGCAATTTCGTCATTTTTCACGACTGTGTCAGAATGGTCTCAAATTTGATAGTTTGATCGGAGACAAAAATCGCGCCGGTGGCAATTTCGTCATTTTTCTCTACTGTGTCGGAATTGGCTGAAATTTGGCAGTTTGATCTAAAATAAAAATCGCGCCGAGGGCAATTTCGTCATTTTTCTCGACTGTGTCGGAATGGGCTCAAATTTGACAGGTTGATCGGGAGCAAAAATCGCGCCGGGTGTAATTTTGTTATTTTTCGCGAATGTGTCCGAATTGGCTAAATTTTGACTGGTTGATCGTATACAAAAACTGCGTCGGGGGCAATTTCGTCATTTTTCACGACTGTGTCAGAATGGTCTCAAATTTGATAGTTTGATCGGAGACAAAAATCGCGCCGGTGGCAATTTCGTCATTTTTCTCGACTGTGTCGGAATTGGCTG
>NW_019232917.1:0-2599 GCF_002742605.1 Olea europaea var. sylvestris | reverse complement strand
CTTTGATGTAGTTGAATTTTGGCCACTAAATTTTGACAAATGTCTTCGATCTGTTGCTCACTAAATTTTGAGACGGTCGAATTTGGACTACTAAACATTGATATAATCGAAATTTGGCTATTAAACTTGAAAATGTCTTCTATTGCTCGCTATAAATTTAAATTCAATTAAGCTTCTGTTTATTTCCTTTTAAAATAAAACTTTTCAATTTTCATACTTATTTTTAATCACATATTTATAATAAAATATTTAATACTTAAACTCAAAAATTTTCAACATTTTTACCACAATTTCTCCAAAACATCACTATTTAAAATTATTTTAATGGCCATCAAATAGGGGCTAAATTTTGTTGTTGAAATTCGAATTTGATTTAATATTAATAATAAATATATTGTGTGCTTCGTTTTAATATTCACTTCCTTTGTACAGCTTTACAAGTTTTGTCTATACCACTGAGAATGATTACTCAATTACACAATAGTTAAATTTAATTTCAATTTTTTTTTTGTCGAATTTTAAACTATCATCATCATAACATTTGAATTTTACATTGAAATATGCAATGAATTTGTTGTTAAATAAAATTAAATCCAAATCTTAACAACAAGTTTTAATTAAATCCAAATTTATTGTGAGTAATAAAAGATGTGTTACGAAGTTGTGCAAAGGAAGTGACAACTAATTGCAACGAAACACACAATATATTTATTGTAAAATTAAATTAAATTCGAATTTTTACAACGCATTTTAATTCCTGTTTGATGGCCATTATTTAAAAAGAAAAAGAGTTTTAAATTTATTTATTTATTATATTATTTTTTTTTTTTTGAGAATATGTGATTAAAAAGTTGTAAAAAAAAATTTTAATGCTACGTTTAAAATTTTTTATTGTATAAACGTATGGTTAAAAATGAATATGAAAATTAAAGTGTTTTGTTTTAAATGGAGATAAACGGGTGCTTAATTAAATCCAAATTTATAGTAAGTATTAGATGATGTTTTTCAAAATTTAGTGGCCAAAGTTCGACTATGTCAAAGTTTAAAAGTGTGACAGGGAGCCACATGTACATTCTGTTAACCACATCATCAATTCCATTAAAGATTTGAGACGAATGTTAATGCCAGCGAATAACATACAACATTTTTCAAAATTCAGTGACCAAAATTTGACATTTTAAATTTCAATGAGCAATAAAAAACATAGATATAAATTCGATGATCATTGGAACAATTAACTCCTAAATCTTTACAACTAAAACTACAAATTTTAAAAATTATGATTTTGGTGTGGTATTTGGTCGCCGAGAAGAAATTTACGGCAGAAGTCAAATGGGGTATCTCTCTAAGTGATGGTGGGAGAAGATGAGGAGGAGCAAGAAGGTGAAAGAAAGAGAATTTATTTTTTCATTTTTTAATAATATATTTGGAATTCGTTTGCACTTTAAAAAAATGGCAATATGATTGCATTTAGTTCTTTGATTTTCTTTTTGTTTTATTTTAAATAAGATGGTATATTTGTCGTTGCACAACTTTTTATTTAGAAATTGGATTGAAAACGATGATTTTGCAATGAAATGTGGAAATAGGGGTGAAAAAAAATGTTATTTGTACATAATGCGGTAACCAAAATGGTGTCCATTCCCTGACATAGAGTGAGACATATTTCGGATAAATTATATTTTATGTTGGTAGTGGTGTAGACGACGATGTTTCTGCTACTGGTGGTGGTGTATGTGGTTTTGATGAAGTGGTGTGCGTCTTGTTTTTTATGTTTTTGGGAGTAGTGGTGACAACGCAATCAAATGTGACCAAGTCTATTTTTATTGTGACTGTTTGTAACAAGACCTATGTTAACTGTGACTGCATATAACTACGGTCACAAGTTAGAATGATATGGTCATAGACAGGCACACTGAAAACAAAGTTGGTCACAACTAGTTATAGATAATCTAGGTCAGTAAATGTGGTAAAGTTGAAGGTGATGGTGGTGGTAACTGGTGATAGATTGTGGTGTTGGTTTGTGGTGTGTGAAAATTTGTTTGTGGTGATTCTTTATAGTCAAATATGTGTTTGTTGTGAAATTTGTGACCAATTCTGTGTTAATTATGACTTGATCACATACCGTCACCGTTAAGATTGACTTGATTATAGACAGTCACAGTGAATACAAATTTGATTACAGATAGTCACATCAAAGACAAATTTGAATACATTTAATCACAATAAATATAGGTCAATGAATTGGTTACATACAGTTATAAATTAGACGGTTACATACAATCATAGCAAAAAATAAATTTAATCACAAATAGTCACATAAAACACATGCATATCCACAAACAATAAATCTGGTAACAGATACATTTTTGGAGATTTTCTACAATGGAGTATAGAGAGAAAATTTGTTTTCAAATTTTGGAGATTTTTCTATTGCCGGAGCCGGAGCAGTCGTCGAAGTGGTAGTTAGAGAAATCATCAGAGCAATCATCGGAGAGGTTGTTAGAGTAGTCATTGGAGCGGTCGCCGAAGCTGATGGCCACCTCCAATGGGGAGAAGGGGTAGAGAGAGGATAGACAGTAGTGGGAAAAAGAGAATG
>NW_019232916.1:802-2599 GCF_002742605.1 Olea europaea var. sylvestris | reverse complement strand
CGGAAACAAAAAACGCTCCTGGGGCAATTTCGTCATTTTTCGCGACTGTGTCGGAATTAGCTAAAATTTGACAAGTTGTCCGGGAACAAAAAACGCGTCGGGGGCACTTACGTCATATTTCGCGACTGCGTCGGAATTGGATCAATTTGACAGGTTGATCGGGAACAAAAACGCGCCAGGGGCAATTTCGTCATTTTTCTCGACTGTGTCGGAATTGGATAAAATTTGACAGGTTGATCAGAAACAAAAACCGCGTAGGGGGCAATTTCGTCATTTTTCGCGATTTTGTCGGAATTGGCTAAAATTTGACAGGTTCATCGGAACAAAAACCGCGCCAGGGGCAATTTCGTCATTTTTCGCGACTGTTTCGGAATTGGCTAAAATTTTACAGGTTGATCGGGAACAAAAACCACGCCGGGGGCAATTTCGTCATTTTTCGCGACTGTGTCGAAATTGGCCAAAATTTGACAGGTTGATCGGAAACGAAAATCGCGCTGGGGGAAATTTCGTCATTTTTCGCGACTGTGTCGAAATTTGCTAAAATTTGACTTGTTGATCGGGAACAAAAATCGCGTCGGGGGCAATTTCGTCATTTTTCGCGATTGTGTTGGAATTGGCTACAATTTGACTGGTTGGTCGGGAACAAAAACAGCGCCGGGGGTAATTTCGTCATTTTTCGCGACTGTGTCGACATTGGCTGAAATTTGACAGGTTGATCCGAAACAAAAATCACGCCGGGGGCAATTTCGTCATTTTTCGAAACTGAGTTTGAATTTGCTAAAATTTGACAGGTTGATCGGAAACAAAAACCGCGCCGGGGGCAATTTCGTCATTTTTCGCGACTGTGTCGGAATTGGCTAAAATTTGACAGGATGATCGGGAACAAAAACCACGGCGGAGGCAATTTCGTCATTTTTCGCGACCGTGTCGGAATTGGCCAAAATTTGACAGGCTGATCAGAAACAAAAAACGCGCCTGGGGCAATTTCATCATTTTTCGCGACTGTGTCGGAATCGGCTAAAATTTGACCGGTTTATCGGCAATAAAGACCTCGCCGGCGGCAATTTCGTCATTTTTCTCGACTGTGTCGGAATTGGCTAAAATTTGACAGGATGATCGGGAACAAAAACCACGGCGGAGGCAATTTCGTCATTTTTCGCGACTGTGTCGGAATTGGCTAAAATTTGACAGGATGATCGGGAACAAAAACCACGGCGGAGGCAATTTCGTCATTTTTCGCGACTGTGTCGGAATTGGCTAAAATTTGACAGGATGATCGGGAACAAAAACCACGGCGGAGGCAATTTCGTCATTTTTCGCGACTGTGTCGGAATTGGCTAAAATTTGACAGGATGATCGGGAACAAAAACCACGGCGGAGGCAATTTCGTCATTTTTCGCGACTGTGTCGGAATTGGCTAAAATTTGACAGGTTGATCGGAAACAAAAATCGCGTCGGGGGCAATTTCGTCATTTTTCGCGATTTTGTCAGAATTGGCTAAAATTTGACAGGTTCATCGGGAACAAAAACCGCGCCAGGGGCAATTTCGTCATTTTTCGCGACTGTGTCGGAATCGGCTAAAATTTGACCGGTTTATCGGAAATAAAGACCTTGCCGGCGGCAATTTCGTCATTTTTCTCGACTGTGTCGGAATTAGCGAAAATTTGACAAGTTGACCTGAAACAAAAACTGCGTCGGGGGCAATTACGTCATTTTTCGCGACTGCGTCGGAAGTGGATCAAATTTGACAGGTTGATCGGGAACAAAAACCGCGCCGGGGGCAATTTCGTCATTTTT
>NW_019232916.1:0-720 GCF_002742605.1 Olea europaea var. sylvestris | reverse complement strand
CGGAAATAAAAATCGCGTCGGGGGCAATTTTGTCATTTTTCGCGATTTTGCCGGAATTGGCTAAAATTTGACAGGTTCATCGGGAACAAAAGCCGCGTCGGGGGCAATTTCGTCATTTTTCGCGAATGTGTCGGAATTGGCTAAAATTTGACAGGTTGATCGGGAACAAAAACCGCGCCGGGGGCAATTTCGTCATTTTTCGCGACTGTTTCGGAATGGGCTAAAATTTGACAGGTTCATCGGGAATAAAAACCGCGCCGGGGGTAATTTCGTCATTTTTCGCGACTGTGTCGGAACTGGCCAAAATTTGACATGTTGATCGGGAAAAAAAATCGCGCCGTGGGCAATTTCGTCATTTTTCGCGAATGTGTCGGAATTGGCTAAAATTTGACAGGTTGATCGGGAACAAAAATCGCGCCGGGGGTAATTTCGTCATTTTTCGGGAATGTGTCGAAATTGACTAAAATTTGACAGGTTGATCGGGAACAAAAACCGCGCCGGGGGCAATTTCGTCATTTTTCGCGACTGTGTCAGAATTGGCCAAAATTTGACAGGCTGATCGGAAACAAAAAACGCGCCTGGGGCAATTTCGTCATTTTTCGCGGCTGTGTCGGGAGAACTTACGTCATTTTTCGCTACTGCGTCGGAATTGGATCAATTTGACAGGTTGATCGGGAACAAAAACCGCGCCAGGGGCAATGTCGTCATTTTTCTCGACTG
>NW_019232915.1:0-2599 GCF_002742605.1 Olea europaea var. sylvestris | reverse complement strand
GTATGAGGGATTTCGGCCACTTTTCGAAAAAATGAGCACTTGCATATTTGGAACGCTTGGAAAGTCGACGTAAGAAGAATTAAACGTAACTTTTTTCCACGGTGTCCGTTTCGGGCCCATAAGTACTTTTTGGAAATATAGCGACCATTTTGGACTGAACTCTTAACTTCGTCGTGACATATTAGGGATTTTAGTGATTTTTCAAAAGAATGAGCACTTGCATATTTGGAACGCTTGGATAGTCTGCGTACGGAGAATTGAGCCTAACTTTTGCGCACGGTGTCCGTTTCGGGCCCATAAGTACTTTTTGGAAATGTAGCGACCGTTTTGGATTGAACTTAGGACTTCGTCGTGACGTATGAGGGATTTCGGCCATTTTTCAAAAGAATGAGCCCTTGCATATTTGGAACGCTTGGAGAGTCGGCGTACGAAGAATTCAGCGTAACTTTTGCGCACAGTGTCCGTTTCGGGCCCATAAGTACTTTTTGGAAATGTAGCGACCGTTTTGGATTGAACTCACAACTTCGCCGTGGCGTAGGAGGGATTTTAGCGATTTTTTGAAAGAATGAGCACTTGCATATTTGGAACGCTTGGAGAGTTGGCGTACGAAGAATTCAGCGTAACTTTTGCACACAGTGTCCATTTCGAGCCCATAAGTATTTTTTGGAAATGTAGCGACCGTTTTAGATTGAATTCACAACTTCGTCGTGACGTATGAGGGATTTCGGCCATTTTCGGAAAGAATGAGCACTTGCATATTTGGAATGCTTGGAGAGTCGGCGTACGAAGAATTCAGCGTAACTTTTGCACACGGTGTCCGTTTCGGGCCCATAAGTACTTTTTCGAAATGTAGCGACCGTTTTGGATTGAAATCACCGCTTCACCGTGACGTATGAGGGATTTCGCCCATTTTTCGAAAGAATGAGCACTTGGATATTTGGAACGCTTGGAGAGTCGGCGTACGAAAAATTGAGCTTAACTTTTGTCCACGGTGTCCGTTTCGGGCCCATAAGTACTTTTTCGAAATGTAGCGACCGTTTTGGATTGAACTCAGACCTTCGTCGTGACGTATGAGGGATTTTAGTGATTTTTTCAAAGAATGAGCACTTGCATATTTGGAACGCTTGGATAGTCGGCGTACGAAGAATTCAGCGTAACTTTTGCACACGGTGTCCGTTTCGGGCCCAGAAGTACTTTTTGGAAATGTATCGACCGTTTTGGATTGAACTCACAACTTCGTCGTGACGTATGAGGGATATTAGTGATTTTTTGAAAGAATGAGCACTTGGATATTTGGAATGCTTGGAGAGTTGGCGTACGAAGAATTCAGCGTAACTTTTGCACACGGTGTCCATTTCGGGCCCATAAGTACTTTTTGAAAATGTAGCGACCGTTTTGGATTGAACTCACAACTTCGTCGTGACGTACGTGGGATTTCGGCCATTTTTCGAAAGAATGAGCACTTGCGTATTTGGAACGCTTGGAGAGTCGGCGTACGAAGAATTCAGCGTAACTTTTGCACACGGTGTCCATTTCGGGCCCATAAGTACTTTTTGAAAATGTAGCGGCCGTTTTGGATTGAACTCACAACTTCGTTGTGACGTATGAGGGATTTCTACCATTTTTCGAAAGAATGAGCTCTTGCATATTTGGAACGCTTGGAGAGTCGGCGTACGAAGAATTCAGCGTAACTTTTGCACACGGTGTCCATTTCGGGCCCATAAGTACTTTTTGAAAATGTAGCGGCCGTTTTGGATTGAACTCACAACTTCGTTGTGACGTATGAGGGATTTCTACCATTTTTCGAAAGAATGAGCTCTTGCATATTTGGAACGCTTGGAGAGTCGGCGTACGAAGAATTCAGCGTAACTTTTGCACACGGTGTCCGTTTCGAGCCCATAAGTAATTTTTGGAGATGTAGCGACCGTTTTGGATTGAACTCACAACTTCGTCGTGACTTATGAGGGATTTTAGCGATTTTTCGAAAGAATGAGCACTTGCATAGTTGGAACGCTTGGATAGTCGGCGTACGAAGCATTGAGCGTAACTTTTGTCCACGGTGTCCGTTTCGAGCCCATAAGTACTTTTTGGAAATGTAGCGATCGTTTTGGATTGAACTCACAACTTCGTCGTGACTTATGAGGGATTTTAGCGATTTTTCGAAAGAATGAGCACTTGCATAGTTGGAACGCTTGGATAGTCGGCGTACGAAGCATTGAGCGTAACTTTTGTCCACGGTGTCCGTTTCGAGCCCATAAGTACTTTTTGGAAATGTAGCGATCGTTTTGGATTGAACTCACAACTTCGTCGTGACTTATGAGGGATTTTAGCGATTTTTCGAAAGAATGAGCTCTTGGTTATTTGGAACGCTTGGAGAGTCGGCGTACGAAGAATTCAGCATAACTTTTGCACACGGTGTCCGTTTCGGGCCCATAAGTACTTTTTCGAAATGTAGCGACCGTTTTGGATTGAACTCAAACCATCGTCGTGACGTATGAGGGATTTCAGTGATTTTATCAAAGAATGAGCACTTGCATATTTGGAACGCTTGGATAGTCGGCGTACGAAGAATTCAGCATAACTTTTGCACACGGTGTCC
>NW_019232914.1:0-2600 GCF_002742605.1 Olea europaea var. sylvestris | reverse complement strand
TTTACTCAATTATTTGTTTTTCCCTGCTGATTAGCCCTATGATTGGGATGAAGAAGAGGATGGAATATGGAAACCACCAAAAGTACCTAATCCAGCATATAAGGGACCGTGGAAGCGTAAGGTATAGCAAAGGGTTTTAAATGCTATTGAACTTAAGAGAGTAAGCTTATTTCATTATTCACATCTCAGCTATGAAATTTTCTTTTGATTTTTTGTTTTTATTAATGTAACAGAAAATCAAGAATCCTAACTATAAAGGAAAGTGGAAGATACCTTGGATCGATAATCCAGGTAAAGCACTGTTGTACAAACTCACCTATGAATTTTGCAGTTTCAATAAAAAATTTCCTCTGAATTTTGTTCAAATTTTTTTAAATATTTTCTGTCCTTTTTATTTTACTTTATTTTTGCCTTTTCCTTTCATTAGAATTTGAAGATGATCCTGATCTTTATGTTCTGAAGCCAATTAAGTATGTAGGCATTGAAATTTGGCAGGTGAGACTAGGATGTTTTTATGCTTAGTATAGTGTCTCATTTATTTCACAGGAATAACATTCCGTTTTATATTGTGACTGGATTTCAATTTTATCATGCTCTGCAGGTAAAAGCAGGTTCTGTTTATGACAACATACTGATTTGTGATGATCCTGACTATGCCAAGCAAATAGTGAATGAAGTTTTCGCTAATAGGGAGGTCAGCCCCTGCTCCTTAACTTTGTTATGAGCACGTCAAGGTCGCTGGAACATCTCTGTTTTTTTCCTCTAACATTTCTATTTCTTTCTGATGTTTTAGGCTGAAAAAGAGGCATTTGAGGAAGCAGAGAAAGTGAGAAAAGCAAAAGAGGAAGAGGTTTCAGCCTTACCAGTTCCGTTGATTACTTATCAGTTACAGTAATAAATAAAGACCCTTAAAAAAGTGTTGACTTTGTATGCAGGAATCCCAAAGAGCAAGAGAGGAAGGTGAAAGGAGGAGAAGAGAAAGGGATAATGATCGACGGCATCGACACAGAGACCACTACAGAGACAGATACAGGAAGGTTAGTGTCTTGCTCTCTTGAACGGTGTCATCTGAAAGTTTTAAATGAACATAGTTATTTAAATTTAGTCCGTAGTTTCAAAAATTATACTTGCTTATAATTTGGTCAAACTCTTTTTTTATAATCAATTATAATTTTTGAGAAACATGCACTTAGTCTTCGAAAGGCCGTCTCACATGTAGGCTGAATTCTATTTTTCATCAAAGTCGACACGGTTACAATTTTCATAAATGGGTGTTGGCATGACTTAGTTAATCTAATAGCTTAAACTTTTAGAGGGTGGACACAGTTGTGGTGCATTTTAGATGTTTTGTTGTTTCTTTACATATGTATATTACATAACTTGAAATTGTATGCCCTGACTTTTGCGAGTAAACATTTTTCCCTTGTGCACATAGAAATATAACATCTGATCTCTGAATATCTATTTTGCAGCATCGCCGTGATTACTTGGACGATGATTATCATGTAAGCTTCTATTAACTCATCGGTTATGTGTATATGTTTCAAAAACTGTTGTTTAATTTGACCGAACTTAAATGCTGACACTCAATAATCTTTTGTAAGATTACTCTTGACGGGTATCTGGAATTCCAGATTGCATGGGCTAAAATTTTTTGTACTTTTGTTTCAAAAAAGAGGATATTGAAGTTGTCAATGTCGAGAGTAATCTTACAGGGTGACATAATAATCTAGTTATGGCATCGTGTCAGTCGTCTTTAATCTATAGAATGCATCTTCCATCACTCGGAAAATGGGTAGATACTTTGGTTTGTTAGGTTGCTCGGAAATTTTAGAAATCACTCAAGTTTTTTAAAGAAAACAGTATCTTTTAGCTTTTATGTTTCTTTTCCTGTCAGTTCAGACCCTACCATTTGAAATTTGAAACCTTGCTAGATAATCTTCTTTTCACTCTCTGTTGCAGGATGAACTTTGAGTGTGCATCGACATTTCTGCAAAAGTATTTCCCACGTTGAAATTGTTCAAATTGGACTGTATTTTTGTACTCAAGAATGCTGATGGTCTGTTTTAATGCTTTGCATATTTTGCTCATAGGAAGCCAAATTTATGTTCAGTTAGGATCTGATTTACGTACTCTAAAGCTACTAAATGCAGTGCTTTTCTAGCTTATATTTTTGGTATTGGAGATGATCTTTTCTTGATGATATTGTCTTGGATTTGGAAGAATCATGCGTCTAACAAACTTCATCTTCTTCCTCACCTTCGTTCTTTCCAACTTTATTTCCTCACTGGAGAACAACCCGCCAATCTCTGGGTGCGCGAAGAGAAATAGGTGGTGCTGAAAATGGTAAATATAGGGGGTTGACCATGTGGGTTGACCAAATTCGAACGTTTGGAGGTCGATCATGTAGGTTAACCCGATTCAAAAGGTACAACTACAAACCTTCCTGTAACCAAATTCCCAGCACCTCCAAATGGAGTTGCAGGTATCATTAAAAGTATGCAAATTCGTGCACGAAAATAGCATAATGGGAAAGAAACAAAACCAACTATTTTTAAGGTATTGTTGAAAGTACTCATTATTTCATGTTTTTTTTTTTT
>NW_019232913.1:0-2600 GCF_002742605.1 Olea europaea var. sylvestris | reverse complement strand
GCACACTGGACTTTCTGAGCGTCCGTGCACCCTATCAATTGGAATATACGCTCCAACTTGCGAAGCCACTCCTCGGCTGCAAGTGGATTAACTGCTCCGTTGAAGGTAGGGGGCTTATACCTTTGAAATTGCTCGACCACTGAAACATGGTTTGGAATATTAGGATCTAGTGGTAGGGGTTGAGCTTGGTTCGGGTTTTGCTTGCCTAGGTCTTGAACTGCTCGGAGGAGGTCTCTTATCAAGTTTTGGTTTGCGCGGGTCATTTCATTTAGACAAAATATATGGTTCTTATTAGTTTCATTCTTCGAATACTAAAGCAAAGAAGATAGCATTTTATTTCTTGACATAAGGGAAGCTATTACAAGGATTTAAATCTAATCCTTATAAGTTCTACGGATCTTCGTTGGTGGAGCTTCATCTTCGGAGGAGTCTTCCACCTCAGGTCCGAACTCTATGTCCATCTCAACCTATGGCTCAGGCTAAGGATCATTCTCTAAATCATCCTCAGGTTCTTCTTCGGGATCTTCTTACTCAGCCAAAGGTTCCTCCTCAGACTCCTCATGGACTACATCATCCCACAAATCAATCAGGGCATGGCAATACCTCTCAAACCCGAAAAGGTTTGGGTTGCCTTCTAACATTTCATCCCTAACCATGACTCCCATATCTCCCCATTGAGGTGGGAGGGAGTGTATGAGGTTATTTATGGCCTCAATATGCGTGATCTCCATACCAGCATTAACCTCCGTCATGCATCTCTCATAGATGTCATACACATGTATCCTAAGCAGTCGAGTCGGATCAGTTACATAGTTTTCATAGGAATGAATAGCAATTTATGGTTCAATGCTTCTCTATATGCCCTAGCCGTTCTACGAGCCATATCTTTTGCATTTTCACATACATCATACTTTTTCTTTGATTAAAGAAAACGTGCAAATATTTTAACTTTCATATCATGCAATTCCCTTTAAGCCCTTAGCTTTTGCCCAAGTCCATTACATATCTTTAAATAACACATCTCTAAATTATATCAAAGTATCATAACATAAACATAATCATTAACTTTAAACATGAACATACTTGGGCCATAGGATGAGATTGATGGATGGATGCACGATGCCATGAAATACCTTAAACTTTTCATTTTCCTTTTGTTTTTAAAAAAAACACACTTGGTCTACAGAACTGGCTAAACCTTGCTCTGAAACCATGCTGTAATGCCCCGACCCCTAGTGGACCAGAATGCTACTTAATTAGCTTAACCGGTGGTTTAGTAACAAATGTATACGTTTTAGCGGAAGCTTACATCTTCGAATAATAATTTAAATAACAATACTTCAAATATTTTAAACAAAAACACTGAATCATTTTTCAAAAGAAACAAATGTAATTTATTTGAAGAAAACATAACTTGAGCATTTTGCGTTATTCAAAACTTTAAAGAAATAACGTTGGAAAATATTTCATAAAAAATCTAAATCACTTATTCACCGAATTTCCATGGGCTCGTTGCATCACTCTCCATCTTCTCCTCCATTCATGTCCGAGGTAGAATTCCTTCAATCTGTAGAGATGGGATTAACCCCGTGAGTTGAAAAACTCAATAGGTGTCATAGGTGCATTCGTGATCAAGCTATAGATTTCAAAACATTAACTTTATAACTTTTCATACATGCTGTACCCGGAGGCACCATTTGACATGAAGGGGTATGCCGTACCCGAGAGCACCATTTGACATACGAACATTTCTTCAACATAGAGGGGTATGCCGTACCGGAGTACCATTTGACATACAACCATTAATATAGAGGGATATACGGTACCGGAGTATCATTTGACATACAAACATTAACATGAATCGAAACTTATAACTTAACATGATTAAACACGTTGCACCTCTACCTACCTTGATTGATACTTTTGAAACTTTGAAAACTTGGATTGAAAATTTCGATGAAACTTGGACGTTAAAAGAAATGCACTTCTTGGATGTTTGAAAACCGTTGAGAATTGATGCTTAAAAACACTTCTTAAACTTCTAGGAAAAATAGTTTTCCTCCCTCTCTTTTTCTCTCTTGGAAACTCTTTCTTTAGTATGTAAAAGCTCTTGCTTTTGGTGTGAGAAAAAAATGAGTGAAATGAGGTCTCTATTTATAGGTAAATATCCCATAACTTAAAGCAAATGAAGGGTCAAATTTCATTTAAGAGAGAAAACATGGGTGCCATTTAAGTTTGAGGTTAAATGCTTCAATTTAGTGGGGTTTTTATTGCCAAAAATGTGGGTGGCCCTTTGAGAAACTAATTGATAAAAATAAATATTTAAATTCTAGAGAAAAACGAGAATTTTCATTTCAGGCAGTTTCGGTCGACCGATTGTAGTCCGGTTGACACTGCACAGCTTTCAATATTTCTATCATAACTTTTTCTACCATTATCCGATTGATGTAATTAAAAGTGCGTTGGAGAGGTAACTCAAAGGGCTACAACTTTTATTTAGATATCATTTTCCAAATAGAATGTTTCCTATGCCGAAAATGGGTCTCAAATGAGACTAAAAATCTGAAGTATACTTTAGTCATCCAATATTCATGTCTTAG
>NW_019232912.1:1694-2600 GCF_002742605.1 Olea europaea var. sylvestris | reverse complement strand
AATTTGACAGGTTGATCGGGAACAAAAATCGTGCCGGGGGCAATTTCGTCATTTTTCTCGACTGTGTCGGAATTGACTAAAATTTGACTTGTTGATCGGGAACAAAAACCGCGTCGGGGGTAATTTCGTCATTTTTCGCGACTGTGTCGGAATTTGCAGAAATTTGACTGGTTGATCGGAAACAAAAAACGAGCCTGGGGTAATTTCGTCATTTTTCGCGACTGTGTCGGAATTTGCTAAAATTTGACCGGTTGATCGGGAACAAAAATCGCGCCGGGGGCAATTTCGTCATTTTTCGCGAATATGTCGGAATTGGCTAAAATTTGACAGGTTGAAAGGGAACAAAAACCGCGCCGGGGGCAATTTCGTCATTTTTCGCGACTGCGACGGAATTGACTACAATTTGACTAGTTGATCGGGAACAAAAACAGCGCCGGGGGCAATTTCTTCATTTTTCGCGACTCTGTCGGAATTGGCTAAAATTTGACTGTTTGATCGGGAACAAAAGTCGCGCCGCGGGCAATTTCGTCATTTTTCACGACTGTGTCGGAATTGGCTAAAATTTGACATGTTGATCGGGAACAAAAGCCGCGCCGGGGTCAATTTCGTCATTTTTCGCGACTTTGTCGGAATTGGACAAAATTTGACAAGTTGATCGGGAACAAAAACCGCGCCGGGGGCAATTTCGTCATTTTTCGCGACTGTGTCGAAATTCGCTAAAATTTGACAGGTTGATCGGGAACAAAAATCGCGCCGCGGGCAATTTCGTCATTTTTCGCGAATATTTCGGAATTGGCTAAAATTTGACAGGTTGATCGGGAACAAAAACCGCGCCGGGGGCAATTTCGTCATTTTTCGCGACTGTGTCGGAATTGGCAAAAATTTGACTGGTTGATCGGGAACAAA
>NW_019232912.1:1035-1383 GCF_002742605.1 Olea europaea var. sylvestris | reverse complement strand
CACGACTGTGTCGGAATGGGCTAAAATTTGACCGGTTGATCGGAAACAAAAATCGCGCCGGGGGCAATTTCGTCATTTTTCGTGACTGTGTCGGAATGTACTAAAATTTGACCGGCTGATCGAAAACAAAAAAGCGCCCGGGGCAATTTCGTCATTTTTCGCGACTGTGTCGGAATTGGCTAAAATTTAACCGGTTTATCGGAAACAAAGACCGCGCCGGTGGCAATTTCGTCATTTTTCTCGACTGTATCGGAATTAGCTAAAATTTGACAAGTTGACCGAAAAAAAAAACCGCGCCGGGGTAAATTTCGTCATTTTTCGCGACTGCGTCGGAATTGGCTCAAAGTC
>NW_019232912.1:0-736 GCF_002742605.1 Olea europaea var. sylvestris | reverse complement strand
CGCCGGGGGCAATTTCGTCATTTTTCGCTACTGTGTCGGAATTGGCCAAAATTTGACAGGTTGATCGGAAACAAAAATCGCGCTGGGGGTAATTCCGTCATTTTTCACGACTGTGTCGGAATTGGCTACAATTTGACTAGTTGATCGGGAACAAAAACAGCGTCCAGGGCAATTTCGTCATTTTTCGCGACTGTGTCGGAATTGGCCAAAATTTGACAGGTTGATCGAAAACAAAAACCGCGTTGAGGGCAATTTCGTCACTTTTCGCGACTGTGTCAAAATTGGCTAAAATTTGACAGGTTGATAGAAAACAAAAATCGTGCCGGGGGCAATTTCGTCATTTTTCAAGACTGCGTCGGAATTGGTTAAAATTTGACAGGTTGATCGGGAACAAAAATCGCGCCAGGGGCAATTTCGTCATTTTTCTCGACTGTGTCGGAATTGGCTAAAATTTGACTGGTTGATCGGGAACATAAGCTGCGCCGGGGGCGATTTCGTCATTTTTCGCGACTGTGTCGGAATTGGCTAAAATTTGACAGGTTGATCGGGAACAAAAACCGCATCGGGGGCAATTTCGTCATTTTTCGCGACTGTGTCGGAATTGGCTAAAATTTGACAGGTTGATCGGGAACAAAAACCGCATCGTGGGCAAATTCGTCATTTTTCGCGACTGTGTCGGAATTGGCTAAAATTTGACATGTTGATCGGGAACAAAAGCCGCGCCGGGGGCAATTTC
>NW_019232911.1:0-2600 GCF_002742605.1 Olea europaea var. sylvestris | reverse complement strand
GTTTTGATTTCATGATAACTACGGGTTTGTTCGTTTTCAGCCAATTGCTAGTCTAATTCGAATGGAATTGAGCCAATGAAAAGTGTTATTCTATTTCATGATAACTTCGGGTTTGATCATTTTCGGTAAATTTCTAGTCTAATTCGATTGTAATCGAGCCAATGAAAAGTGGTTTTTGATTTTTTGATAACTTCAGGCTTTTTCATTTTTGGAGAATTAGTAGTCTAATTCGTTTGGAATCGAGCCAATGAAAAGTGGTTTTGATTTCATGATAACTTCGGGTTTGTTCATTTTTGGTGAATTGCTAGTCTAATTCGACTGGAATGGAGCCTAGGAAAAGGGGCTTTCGATTTCATGATAACTTCGAGTTTGATCGTTTTCGGCTAATTGCTAGTCTAATTCGATTGGAATCGAGCCAACGAAAAGTTTTTATTGATTTAATGATAACATCGGGTTTGATCGTTTTTTGGCGAATTGCTAGCCTAATTCGATTGGAATCGTGTCGATGAAAAGTGGTTTTGATTTCATGATAATTTCGGGTTTGTTCGTTTTCGGCCAATTGCTAGTCTAATTCGAATGGAATTGAGCCAATGAAAAGTGTTATTCTATTTCATGATAACTTCGGGTTTGATCATTTTCGATAAATTTCTAGTCTAATTCGATTGTAATTGAGCCAATGAAAAGTGGTTTTTTATTTTTTGATAACTTCAGGCTTTTTCATCTTTGGCGAATTACTAGTCTAATTCGTTTGGAATCGAGCCAATGAAAAGTGGTTTTGATTTCATGATAACTTTAGGTTTGTTCGTTTTTGGTAAATTGCTAGTCCAATCCGATTGGAATCAAGCCAATGAAAAGTTGTTTTTTATTTCATGATAACTTCGGGTTTGTTCATTTTTGGCGAATTGCTAGTCTAATTCGACTGGAACGGAGCCAAGGAAAAGTGGTTTTTGATTTCATGATAACTTCGGGTTCGATCATTTTCGTCTAATTGATAATCTAATCCGATTGGAATCGAGCCAATGAAAAGTTGTTATTGATTTAATGATAACATCGGGTTTGATCATTTTTGGCAAATTGCTAGTCTAATTCGATTGGAATCGTGCCAATGAAAAGTGGTTTTTGATTTCATGATAACTTCAAGTTTGATCATTTTTGTTGAATTGGTAGTCTAATTTGATTGGAATCGAGCCAATGAAAAGTGATTTTTGATTTCATGATAACTTCGGGTTTGATCTTTTTCGAAAAACTACCATGCTACTTCGGTTGGTATCGAGCCAAAGAAAAGTGGTTTTTGATTTCATGATAACCTCGGGTTTTATCATTTTCGATAAATTGCTTGTCTAATTCGATTGGAATCGAGCCAATGAAAAGTGGTTTTTGATTTCATGATAACTTCAGGTTTATTCGTTTTTTTCGAAATGCTAGACTAATTCAATTGGAATCGAGCCAATGGAAAGTAATTTTTGATTTCATGATAACTTCGGGTTCGTTCGTTTTAGGCGAAATGCTAGTCTAATTCGATTGGAATCGAGCCAATGGAAAGTAGAGTTTTATTTCATGATAACTTCAGGTTTAATCATTTTTGGCGAAACGCAAGTCCAATTCGATTGGAATAAAACCAATGGAAAGTAGTTTTTGTTTTCGTGATAACTTCGAGTTTGTTCATTTTTGGTGACTTGCTAGTCTAATTCGATTGGAATCGAGCCAATGAAAAGTGGTTTTCGATTTCATGACAACTTCAGGTTTGTTCATTTTTGGCGAATTGCTAGTCTAATTCGATTGGAATGGAGACAACGAAAAGTGGTTTTTGATTTCTTGATAACTTCGGGTTTGATCGTTTTCGGCTAATTGCTAGTCTTAGTCGATTGGAATCGAGCCAATGAAAAGTTGTTTTTGATTTCATTATAACATCGGGTTTGATCATTTTTGGCGAATTGCTAGTCTAATTCGATTGGAATCGTGTCGATGAAAAGTGGTTTTTGATTTCATGATAACTGTGGGTTTGTTCGTTATTCGTGAATTGCTAGTCTAATTCGATTGGAAAGGGGCCAATGAAACGTGGTTTTTGATTTCTTGATATCTTCGGGTTTGATCGTTTTCGGCTAATTGCTAGTCCAATTCGATTGGAATCGAGTCAATGAAAAGTTGTTTTTGATTTCATGATAACAACGGGTTTGATCTTTTTTGGCGAATTACTAGTCTAATTGAATTGGAATCGTGCTGATGAAAACGTGGTTTTTGATTACGTGATAACTTCATGTTTGTTCTTTTTTGGCGAATTGCTAGTCGAATTCGTTTGGAATCGAGCCAATGAAAAGTGATTTTTGATTTCATGTTAACTTCAGGTTTATTCGCTTTGGCGAAATGCTAGTCTAATTTGATTGGAATCGAGCCAACGGAAATTAGTTTTTGATTTCATGATAACTTCGGGTTCGTTCATTTTTGAAAAACTACCATGCTACTTCGATTGGAATCGAGCCAAGGAAAAGTGGTTTTCAATTTCATGATAACTTTCGATTTTATCATTTTCGATAAATTGCTTGTCTAATTCGATTGGAATCGAGCCAATGAAAAGTGGTTTTTGATTTCATGATAACTTC
>NW_019232910.1:211658-243679 GCF_002742605.1 Olea europaea var. sylvestris | reverse complement strand
TATATATATTTATATGTCATCTTTGATATTATATTATTTTATCCGTGGTATGTGGGTTATGGATGTTTTCCTTAGGGATTTACCACATTAAAAAAGGTGTTCAATCCTATTTATTTCAGCAAAATTGATCACATCATGCAGAACACTACTCTATTAAGCACACTCATAATGTTGTTTTTAACTGCCTACACGAAGTTTTGACTGAGTGGCAGAATATGTCTGAAATGAATAATTAAAATAAATTGTTAGACTAACTAGGTTTTAGTTTTATCCAGAAAATTTCTCCACGGCTCATCTTATTCCAATAAATGAAAAATAACTCTCATGTTATATTCTTTCAAAAAAAAATAATAATAATAAATATGACACTATTAAAATTTACATAAAAATTAATATTTGATTTTTTTATATCAGAATAAGAATAATAATTTAGTGAAAACTTTCTCAAAAAAGTCTTTAACTGGAAAAATTAAAATATTTTTTTATTATTTTTTATTATTTATTTATTTATTTATTTTGGTTTCTGAATTGAGTAGTGTTATAGAGTTTAGGTGGTGCCAAAAATCTCAATGTGAAAGAATAGTGTCGTGGTAGTGGGTAGTATTAGACTTTTCAATAATATTTCGAACTCGAAATTTATATGAATATAATATTTACAATTCTTTAAGCCCCTTTTCTTAAAATTATTATGCCCTTTGTCTTCAACAAATATTTTTTTTTTATTTTTTTTAATTAACAAAGAATATAAACACATATATAGTGAAATACATATGTGGTTCCTCTATAGATATAGCGTCTTAGTTGCTATCACTCCATCTGCACACTTCAACCCTGTATTTAATAATGTCCACAAAGCCTATAAATCTTCCACTACCATTAGTAGAAAAAGCAACGAGACGGGGGGACCCCATTTTTCATCTTACCCCGTTGAGGATTCCCCCTTCACTTAAGTGGGAACGGCCCTAATTCCAGTTCAACCCCCTACTTTTTGCAATTATTCATTTTTATTTAATCACAATAATGCTTTCATTATGAATATAATGTATTTTTTGACGGTTTCAATTTATTTTTCTTGACAAAAACTTAAATAGGGTAGGTATCATGATTGTTGATCCCTCAAAATTGGGAGTTCTTCGTCCCCATTGTTATCCCTAATTGCAAGTCATTTTTTCTATCGTATATCTGTTGGGAATTTACTTAAACATGCACAGCGGAAATAAAACAATTTCAATTCCCACCAGAATTCATCTTTATATTTAGATAAGAATTGTGAAGAGAATTATACATTTTCTTGAATTTGCAAACTCCACTGCGTTATCTTTGTTCCAGTAATTTGAATTTGCCTCCCACAGCTGTCCAATTGTCCAACTTCCAATGAATTCCACACAGAGAATAGACTGCAATTGCTAGGGTTTCTCCTCTTGTGCTAGCAAGAATTATGAAAACTCTATGGATCTAAAACCCTAACCATGTATTTATATAAGTCTAAACGGGCTCGGTCTGGTCCGATCCAATATTTAATTAATCCATTTAATTAAATCCGGTCCGTAAATTAATTAATCCAATTAATTAATTCGGGACTATAAATAACCAATCAAATTAATTAATTTATCCAACGATTATTAAATTAATTAATTGACAAATTGCAATCTTCCAATTCTCTTTTGTGTGCGACTCATCAGGTTCCCGACCACGATGCCTAACAATGTGAAATATTATTTTGATATAATTAAAACAGATAAATTAAAACACCGTTTTAATTTATCACAAATTCACACTCGCCGTCCCAGATTGACATCTAACAATGTATCAGGGCAACACATGTGACGGGAAATGTCACGTGGTATGACAAAACCAAACCTGTCCGTTTAACATGAAACTATAATCCCTTCGTCAATATGATCCGATCAATTACGTGATATGGAAGTGTGTCAATCTCGATTATCGATCATATCTTTCATTCTACTATTAAGTCAATATGAGTCGAAAACTCCTTTTCGGCTTATGTGTATACGTTGGCCAATGATTTCGTTATTGACTTAATTGAACGAAATGCATATCACGATCTCCTATTATCTAAGAGTGACGAATCCTCTATTGGTCATTCACAACCTTCATATGGTTCTTGATATACCTGAACGATGTTGTATTAGCGGCCCTTGGTAGAGTAACATCTAACACTATCAAAGCATGACTGTCCTCATACAAGATATTATGATGACCTCAAGTCATAGGACCAATTCCACTATCGAACGTTAGAGATTAACCACTAACACTCAAATAGTTATCCATGTGGAATCTTTTAGAGGGTCTCCAATGTTTTGTTCTATAACAAAACATCCACGTGTTCATTTAAGTGTCACCACACTTTAGCTTGTGAGATCAGCTACTTACTTCACAAGTAAGAAATAACACACGTGATGGTCTATATGTAATAACGATATCCATATCTCGTTATTACTTACGACCACGAATTATTCAAGATCCAATCATACGTAATTTGTATCTCACAATCACAACTCATTGTGATTAACAAATGACTTAGACTTGAATCTTCGGACTCTATTATTTAATATTATTTATCAGAAAATTAATTTAAATAAATAAAAGATCTTACCAAAATTAAATGCATTAAACATATTAAAAGTGTTTACAACCTAAATCGATTGGATCTAGAGCATAACACTCATGTATCTAATAACATAAGCGTCCACATGATGATCATGTTTTTGTTGTGACAACGGCTTTATCAATGGATTTGCAATATTGTCATCTATGGGAACTCGCTTTATCGTTACGTCATTTTTTTGTATAATCTCCCTGATGAGATGATATCGCCTTAGCATATGTTTGGATTGTTGATAAGATCTCGGTTCCTTCGCTTGTGTGATGGCTCCATTGTTATCACAATACAAAGGTATGAGATCAACAACGCTAGGAATGACTCCCAATTCATTAATGAACTTCTTGATCCAGACAGCTTCCTTCGCTGCTTCAGAAGCAGTAATGTACTCGACTTCTGTTGTTGAATCAGCGGTTGTCTCCTATTTGGAACTTTTCCAACTAACCGCTCCATTGTTGAGAGTAAACATATATCGTAATTGAGACTTGCTATCATCTTTGTTAAGTTGAAAGTTGGCATCAGTATACCCATGAATCTTTAGTTCATTTTCTCCATAGATCAAGAACACTTCTTTAGTCCTTCTCAAGTACTTAAAAATGTTCTTAACCGCTATCCAGTGTTTCTCACCAGGGTTTGCTTGAAACCTGCTCGTAACACTTAGAGCATATGAAACATCTGGTCTCATACATAGCATCGCATACATGATAGATCCTATCGCCGAAGCATAAGGAATCTTATCCATGCGATTCTTTTCATCATGTGTTTTAGGACACATATCTTTTGAGAGGTAAATCCCATGTGACATAGGACATAAACCTCTTTTAGACTCTTCCATATTAAATCTTCTCAAGATTTTATTTATGTACGAAGATTGGGATAAGTCTAGTAATCTTTTAGATCTATCTCTATAGATCTTGATTCCCAAGATATACGCTGCTTCTCTCATATCTTTCATGGAGAAATTTTTTGACAACCATAATTTTACTGATTGAAGCATTGGGATGTCGTTTCCTATTAATAATATGTCATCGACATATAATATTAGGAATATGACCGCACTCCCACTTGTCTTCTTGTAAACACACGGTTCATCTTCATTTTTGATAAAGTCAAACATTTTGATTGTCTCATCAAAACGAAGATTCCAGCTCCTTGAGGCTTGCTTTAACCCATAAATGGATCAATTTAGCTTACATACTTTGTTGCTCCTTTGGATTCAAAACCTTCAGGTTGTGTCATGTACACCTCATCTTGTAAGTTTCCATTAAGGAAAGCAGTTTTGACATCCATTTGTCATATCTCATAATCATTGTATGCAGTTATTGCAAGCAAAATTCAAATGGACTTTAGCATGGCTACAAGCGTAAAAGTTTCATCAAAGTCAACGTCTTGTCTTTGTGTGTAACCTTTCACTACTAGCCTTACTTTGTATGTATGGGCGTTTCCATCCACATCAACATTTTTCTTATAAACTCATTTACAACCTATCGGTTTTATCCCACTTGGAAGGTCTACCAAGGTCCAAATCTTGTTCTCATACATTGAGTTCATTTCGGATTCCATGGTTTTTTGTCATCTCTTCGAGTCAACACTTGACTTTGCTTTTGCGTAATTTGTAGGTTCATCATCCTCGACTAATGGTACTTGATTAGTAATCGTGAATTTGTACCTTCTGGGAGGTCGAATGATCTTACTTGATCTACGTTGAGCTGGAGTGTCCTCAAGGTTCTCTACATCCTGATCAAGAGTCTATCCATCAACAAGTGTGGGTTCAGACTCAGGTTCATCTAATTAGTCAACAGTATCTGTGGATTCTTGAACTTCTTCAAGTTCCATTTTGCTTCCACTACCTTTTCCTAGAATAAACTCTTTCTCTAGGAATATGGCATGCTTGAGATGAACACCTTCTTCTCAACAGGATTATAAAACTGATATCCAATTGTCTCTTTTGGATATCCCACAAATACGCATTTATCAAATTTAGCCTCAAGTTTATCTGATTCATTTCGATTTACATAAGCGTCACAGCCCCAAACTTTTATATGAGATAAGTTTGGTTTTTTTCCTCTCCATAGCTCATATGGAATTTTGCTGATCGATTTAGATGGGACACAATTAAGTATGTAGCATGCAGCAATTAGTGCATGACCCCAAAATGATTTGGGATGTTTGCATGGCTCATCATTGATTGCACCATGTCTAACAATGTGCGATTCCTCTGTTCAAATACACCATTATGTTGCAGTGTATATGGCGAAGTCCACTGCGAGAGAATCCCATTCTCTTTTAGATAATCTAAAAATTCTCTCTTTAAATATTCTCCACCTCGATCTGATCTCAGCGTGAGAATATTTTTACTAGTTTGTTTCTCTACGTCAAGTTTAAATTCCTTGAACTTTTCAAGTGCTTCATACTTTAATTTCATTAGATACACATAACCATATCTAGAAAGATCATCAGTGAATGTGATGAAGTAAGAGAAACCACCTCTGGCGGTAATTGACATGGGTTCACATACATCCATATGTATTAGTCACAGCAGTTCTGTGGTTCTTTCTCCTTTTCCAGTAAAAGGGAACTTGGTCATTTTGTCTAATAGGCACGACTCGCATTTGTCAAATGATTCAAAATCAGTTGACCCCAAGTATCCATCTTTATGTAACTTGAAAATGCGTTTGTCGTTAATATGACCCAGTCTCTAATGTCAGAGGTATGTATTATTTAGATTATCAATTTTATGCATTTTACTTTCTATACTCATAGTAGATAACTCAGTATCAAGAATATAAATTTCATTTTGCAACATAGCACAACCATAAAAGATCTCATCTTTATAAAACGAACAACGATTGTTTTTAACATTAATTGAAAAATCATTCACATCTAAACACGAAATAGAAATAATGTTTTAGTAATGTCGGGAACAAAATAGCAATTTTCTAATTCTAATACTAAGCCCGAAGGCAGTGGTAAGAAGTATGTCCCTACAGCTAATGCAGCAACTCTTGCTCCATTCCCCACGTGTAGGTCAACTTCTCTTTTCTAAAGTCAACTACTTCTCTTTAGTCCCTGCATATTTATACAAATATGAGATCAACATCCAGTATCTAATACCCAAGAAGCTAATAAAGTAGACATATTAACCTCGATAACAAAAATACCTGAAGTAGAAGTTTCAGAAGACTTCTTTCCCTTCAAGCTAGCGAGGTAAGCCTTGCAGTTCCACTTCCAATGACCTTTCACTCCATAGTGATAGCATAGGTCATTAGATTTGGTATTGTCCTTGCCTATTTTAACTGCTTTGTTATTGCCCATAGCCTTTTTGGATGTTTTTTTAAAACTTCCTTTGATTTTCCTTTTAGTGCCCTTAGAGGAATGAATAGCCAAGACGTGCCCAGTGCTAGCCTTGACATTGGGCTCCACAGTTTTAAGCATATTAAGCAACTTAGGGAGTGTGCATTCGATCTTTTTCATATTGAAGTTCATAATGAACTTTGAATAACTATCTGGCAGAGATTGTAGAACCAAGTCAATATTTAGTTCATGATCCATGATAAAACCCAATGAACCTAATTTCTCAATGAAACCAATCATCTTCAGTACATGAGCACTGACTGAAGACCCCTCTGCCATTTTGCACCGATATAGTTGTTTAGAGGTCTCATACCTCTCCACACGAGATTGTTCATCATACAACTCTTTGAGATGAAAAATCATAGTGTAAGTATCCATACCCTCATGTTGCTTCTGCAACTCAGGTGACATAGCTGCAAGCATCACACATGTTGCAGTGTTATCTTCATCACTGTGTTTGTTGTAAGCAGTCCACCTCTTCCTGAGTGGAATTTTCAGTAGGCACCTCTGGAAAGGGCTGCTCAAGGACATACCCAATTTTCTCATGCTTGAGAACGATTTTCAAATTGCGGTGCCAATCGAGAAAATTTGGTCCGGTCAGTTTGTTAGCATCCAGTATGCCTCTCAAATTCATATGATTACTTATGATTCAAAAAACTGTAAATGACGAAAAATATAAAATTAATATGTATTATAATGCATATGCACAAATTCAATATGGACTTTAATTAAACGTGCTCCCATTGTTTAAAATAAATCCATGACCCTCGTACATAAATTATTTGAATCCACATTTGATTTCCAGTGGGCTAGGATCCCATTCATTGTAACAAGATTTTGAGTATACTCAACAAATCTTAATTAAACATTTGGGTAGAGATTATTATCAATTGTATCTCCATACAACTCCCAGATCATTAAGCTGACAACTATTTTGTCTTCACATATCTTATGTGTTAGCTTAACATACCTCTAAAACTTATCTCCTTGAGTATACTCAACAAAAGATTAATGTTAGCTAAGTCAAACCCATCATTCAAAAGTATCAAGTATTTCATAGTGTCAAACATATCCCTAATAGACCAGCCTTGAGTGTACTCAACAAGCTGAGGTCAATTTAGGATTCTCGTTTTTCACTATCATGATGGAAGGCAAATAATACTAATTTAATATTTTAACGAGAGATATAACATGCAATGGTCGCATCAAGTAATAATAAATATATATATATAGAGTGTACTCAACAAGCTGAGGTCGATTTAGGATTCTCGTTGTCACTATAATGATGGAAGGCAAATAATACTAATTTAATATTTTAACGAGGGATTTAACATGCAATGGTCGAATCAAATAATTATATATATATATATATATATATATATCAACTATGCGAATAAATATATATAAATAATTGTATGGACGATTATGGACTTGTTCTATCTAGTTTTTCAGAGCCAAAGGGAAGACAAGTTGGTCAATTCTCAAGGGGTACAACATTGGATCAATATCAATGCACCATCTCCATAGTTTCCACCTCTTCTTGTGCATTCAATTAGTCAAGCTACAATATGTATCCTATACTAGTTGACACGCAGGCCTAAAAGAAATTGGACTCGCAGGGTCATAATAATAACAATAACAACGGACTCGCAGGTCCAATATAATAAAGAGTTCGCAGGCCCATAACAACAATAATAATAACGGACTCGTAGGTCCAAAACAATTAAGGGCTCGTAGGCCCATAAAACAACAAGAAGTAAATCAACCATTCAACACATCCATATGGTCGAGTCCATAATCATACATAAATAAACATTCATCACATAAATATTTTCCATGTATAATATCTAATATTATATGCAATGTCTCATAAATCTAGCAATTATAGTCATCAAAACTAATTTAAAATTTTGGATTGAAATAATTAAATAATTAATTAATCATATTAATTAATTAATTAACTTAACTTACGGGCCTATTTAATTAAAATCAAATTTTAACTAAATCCCGAATTAGAGTCCAACTCTAATTCCATAATTATTTGGCGAAGTAATTTAATCAAAATCAAATTTTAATTAATTATTAAATTAGAGTCCTACTCTAAATTTTAATATTCATTGGGAAGGAGTATTAATGGAAATCAAATTTTAATTAACATAATATTAAAGTCCAACTCTAATAAAATTCAATTAATATTTTAATTTAGGACAAAAGTCCCAAATAAAATAAAAATTCAATTTAAGGTCAAAATTAAATATTTAAGTTAAAATCTAATTTTAACAAAAATATAAATGTCGTCAATTTTAAATAAAATTTAAAATATGGATCAAAATTAAAATTATAGGTCAAACACATTTAAAATATAATTTTAAAATCAAATTCAAAACATTTTTGAAAATTGCAAATTTGACCCAATTGAAAAAATTAATGATAGAGGCTTCCATATTCGTAAATTGCAGAAGTACCCTCCATTTAAAATTGCAGATCGACCCCTTTTCCTTTAATTGCAGACGAGTCCCCATAATTTCATAAATTTCAAGGGAAGCCCCCGTCTGCATCACCCAAATCTGAAAAATCCTAGATAGAATTTTTTTTTTTTTAATTTACTTCGTCACGGGCCGCCCTACTGGAAGCCAAGATTCGCCGCCTGGTCTTGCTGCCCAAAAACAGCAGCGCCTTCGCGCTGCAGCCTGCCAACAGAGTGTTTCTGCGTGCCAGCGGTGTCGCTGCCACCGCCCACTCAACCCAACAAAATTTTTTTTTTTTTTCAAAATCAAGTTTTGAAGAAATTAAATTAAAAACTATAATTGCTAGATTCAAGAATAAACATGATTAAATCAACTTTTAATTTAATCAACATGTAAATCAGTTCCTAACAAATACAAATCTGGCTCTGATACCACTGTTGGGAATTTACTTAAACATGTATAGCAAAAATAAAACATTTCAAGTTCCACCAGGATTCATCTTTTTATTTAGATAAGAATTGTGATGAGAATTATACCTTTTCTTGAATTTACAAATTCCTTTGCATTATCTTTGTTCCAGCAACTTGAATCTGCCTCTCACAGCTGTCCAATTGTCCAGCCTCCAATGAATTTTACACAGAGAATAGACTGCAACTGCTAGGGTTTCTCCTCTTGTGTTAGCAAGAATTATGAAAACTCTACGGATCTAAAACTCTAGCCATGTATTTTTATAAACCCAAATGGGCTCGGCCCGGTCCGGTTCAATATTTAATTAATCCATTTAATTAAATTCGGTTTGTGAATTAATTAATTCAAATAATTAATTCGGGGCTATAAATAACCAATCTAATTAATTAATTTATCTAACGATTGTTAAATTAATTAATTGGCAAATTGCAATTTTCTAATTCTCTTTTGTGTGCGACCCATCAGGTTTCCGACCATGATGCCTAACGACGTGAAATATTATTTTGATCTAATCAAAATTGATAAATTAAAACACCCTTTTAATATATCACAAATCCACACTCACCGTCCCAGATTGACATCTAGCAATGTATCAGGGCAACACGTGTGACGGGAAATGTCACGTGGTATGACAAAATTAAACCTGTTCGTGTACCATAAAACTAAAATCTCTTCGTCAGTATGATCCGATCAATTATGAGATATGGAAGTGTGTCAATCTCGATTATCGATCATATCTTTCATTCTACTATTAAGTCAATATAAGTCGAAAACTCCTTTTCGACTTATGAGTATACCTTGGCCAAGGATTTCGTTATTGACTTAATTGAACGAAATGCAGATCACGATCTGTTACTATCTAAGAGTGCCGAATCCTCTATTGGTCATTCACAACCTTCATATGGTTCTTGACATACCCGAACAATGCCGTATTAGCGGCCCTTGGTAGAACAATATCCAACACCGTCAAAGCATGACTGTCCTCATACAAGGCACTATGACAACCTCAAGTCATAGGACAAATTTCACTATCCAACTTTAGAGATTAACCACTAACACGCAGATAGTTATCCATGTGGTATCTCTTAGCGGGTCTCCAATGTTTTGTTCTATGACAAAATATCGACGTGTTCATTTAAGTGTCACCACACTTTAGCTTGTGAGATCAGCTACTTACTTCACAAGTAAGAAATGTCACATGTGATGGTCTATATGTAATAACGATATCCGTATCTCGCTATTACTTACGACCACGAATTATTGAAGATCCAATCATACGTAATTTGTATCTCACAATCACAACTCCTTGTGATTAACAAATGACTTAGACTTGAATCTTTGGACTCTATTATTTAATATTATTTATCCGAAAATTAATTTAAATAAATAATAGATCTTGCCAAAATTAAATGCATTAAACATATTAAAAGTGTTTACAACCTAAATCAATTGGATTTAGGGCATAACACTAACAATATCTTATTAAGCATGTACATTGTATACATGTGGTCTGTGAAACCTCAAACAAGCATCACTCGCCTTCTTGCTATAGAGAATCGAGCCTCTAAAATAAAAATTAAGAAATTTGAATAGAGGCTTGTTTGGCAACCAATGTTGTGGGCAGATGGGGCGGTGGCTTTCAAATCGCTTATTTTCTCAATTCTTCCATAGAAATTTGAACATTCAATAGATGCCTCGAATGTTTCAGATGTCTCATCTGGAATATTTTTCAGATGACAATGAGGAGTGATTTTGGTAGTGATTGACTTGATCAATTCTGAGAAAAACAAGTGAAAAAAACGAGAAAAAAATTTTTAAAAAATAAAATAAAGATGTGGCTAAAAATTGGCCTGGGCATTTTCTTAGTGATCGTCCAGTCTCTACAAATAAAGCCAGAGCATTTTTTGTTGAACAGGATGATCGCCAAGTACAAAAATTTGATCGTTGGCTATTTGAATTTTTATGTAGTTAGAAGTGTTTCACACCCTTTAGGCTTGATTTTTGCATCATGTTGGATGTTTGAATTTTTATGTCGTTTAGAAGTGTTTCATACCCTTTAGGCTTGATTTTTGCACCTTTTTCATGCATGGTGATTGTAGTTCTATTTATAGGAATGATTTTCATGTTAGAAAACATATCTCAAACATTAAATTGATTCCATTACATCTAAAATCTAATATCAAACAAAGGTTTTTTTATATATATAATTTGTTCTTTAGTTTCTTTTTCCAAGTTTTGTTTGTTTGATTCAAACTTGGATTAAGGTTTGTTTACTCATACAAACTATTTTCCATAAAGTCTTCAAGCACTTATTGCAGTGGCAGCAAATATCATTTGAAGACATCGATTTATAATCGTGTTCAAGCCTTCCGTTTTGACGATTTCCTTTTGCTGGTTTTATTTTCACTCTTCATCAACTTTGTTCAACAATCTCAAACAATACTTTCAACATAGAAAGGAGACAACCATGGCTATGATAAAGATAATAAACTAAGATCTTGTAAGGCTTGATAGATTTGACGGGTCGAACTTTACAAGATGGAAGTACAAGTTGAACTTTCTTCCTACAACTTTAAAGATATTTTATATCTTAGACCCAAACTTAGTGTCATTGCCAGAACCAACCCTAAATGACACTGACGAAACAAGGTTGAAAAGAAGGAGAAAGAAGAAGATGAATTGATATGTAGAGGAAACATTCTGAACGTTCTCTCCGATCGTCTCTATGATTTCTACACAAATAACTCCTCATCAAAGGAGATATGGGAATCTTTGGAAACTAAATACAAGGAAGGTAAAAAAAAGTTTCTTATTTCTATGTAATTTGTTTTAAAGTTTTGGATAACTTGCCTTCGTTTGGACAAGTCTATGAGTTGCAAATCATTTTCAATAAAATGAAGGCCGTGAATATAGATCTTCCAGAAACTTTCCAAGTTCGTGTAATCATTGCGAAATTGACATCTTCATTGAAAATTTATAGGAAGAAAATTCTTTATAATTTCCAAGATTATTCTTTGGAAGAAATTCAAAAACATCTTCAAATTGAGAAAAAGTCAAGGGCACGAGATGGGAATGAAAATTCTCATAAGGACACTTCCAATGTCCATGCTGTGGATCAACAGATCAAATACAACAAGGACTCCAAGAAGAGAAAATCCACAAATTCCAACAAAGATAACAAGAACTAGAAGAAATTCAAAATTTCTTGTTATGTGTATGGCAAACTCAGAGATTGTGCTCGAGATTGTAGATATCGCAAACAACTTATGCAAGAAGACAAAGTGAACTTTATTGACAACATCATTGCTATTGTAAGATTTGTAAATTCGGTCCAAAAAAAAGGTTCGAGGATGGTGTTATGATACCTATGCCACCGTACATCTGTGCTATGATAAATCCCTTTTGAAAACCTATTAAGAAATGGATGACAAACACATTCAAATGAGAAATAAAGTTCAATCAAAGATTGTTGGCAAAGTAAGCATAGACTTATAATTTACATATGGCAAGATTACATTAATAAAGGTATTACATGTACCAAATATGAATAAAAATCTTGTAAGTGGTGATTTGTTGGGAAAATCGAGAATAAAGTTCTCATATGAGTTAGGCAAACTTTTACTTTTATGGAATGATATATTTGTTTGGAAAGGCAATTTTAGTGATGGAATAGTCAAACTTTTGTACTTTTGAGAATAATATCAATAAAACTACAAATTTAAATATGTTGTTGAGTCTATTTCTTTGTGGTATGATAGACTAGTGCATGTTAACTTTTCTACTTTAAAAAAAATGATTAAAATCAGAATGATTTCATGTGAAAACATAGAGTATAATAAATATAAATTATGTTTTAATTCTAAAATAATTAAGAAACCTTGTCATAGTGTTGAAAGGAAATCTAATTTTCTAAATTTAATTCATTCCGATAAATGTGAGTTAAATGGAATGTTAACTAGATGTGGTAATAGATACTCCGTAACATTCATAGATGATCATTCTATGTTTTGCTATATCTACTTGATGAAACATAAGGATGAAATATCTAACATGTTTAAAATAAGTAAAACCAAAGTAGAAAACCAATTAAATAGAAAGATTAAAATTCTCAAAAATGATAAGGGAGGTGAATATTTTTTGATTGAATTTAATTTTTTTTGTGAACAATATGGTACATCAATGTAGTGCACCTAGAACACTCAAACAAAATGGTTTGACTAAAAAAATGGGACAGTAGTTGAAATAATATGCTATGTTATTAAATCCTAAGTTGTCATCTTATGGGGTGAAGCTTTATCAAGTGCTTGTCACAAAGTTCATAGAATTCCTTCTAAAAGATTTAAAATTTCTCCATATGAATTGTGCAAAGGGAGAAAATCGAACTTTGACTATTTCAAAGTGTGGAGGTATTTTACTTATGATAAGAATATAAATCCTAAAATGACTAAGTTGAGTCCTAGAGGGATAAAATGCTCTTTTGTAAGATATGCCTAAAATAGCAATGCATGTCATTTATTGAACTTGGAAACCAATGTTAATATTGAATCTAGTGAACAAGAGTTCTTTGAGAATATTTTATCTTCAAATAATAATTTTCTAAGGAAATATCAAGCGAAGATTCCTAGCTTCTATAAGATCACAAGTAAAAATACCTTCCAAATTTGTTGAAACAAGTGAACTTTGCAGAAGCAAGAGAGCTTGAAAGGAGAAAGTGCTAGAACCGAATAATTAGACTCTAAATTTATTTCTTTCATTTAGTTGAGGGAAATGAGAAGAGTGTCACAAGAACTGCTCCGTATGTTCTTCAAGTCAAAATCGACTAAAACTTATCCAGAAGCAATGTCATCTAGAGATAACAGATTTTGAAATGATGATGTAAATGTTGAAATTGATTCAATAATGTCAAACAACATTTGAAAATTAGTTGATTTTCTACCAGGATAAAAAAACATATAAGTTGCAAATGGGTATATAAGAGGAAGTACAATGAGGATGGTACTCTTAACACCTTTAAAGCTAGGTTAATTGTTAAAAGATATCGACAAAAAAGAATGAATAAATTACTTTGACATATATGCACCAGTTACATGAATAATATCATTAGGGTTATATTCACTTTTACTTCAATCTATGATTTGTATATATATCAAATGGATGTTAAAATGACGTTTCTAAACGGGAATCTTGATGAGAAGACCTATTTGGAACTATCGAAAGGATTTGTTCTACTTGGAAATGAGGATAAATTATGCAAGCTAATAAAATCCTTATATAAACTGATAGAAGCACCAAAGAAATGGCATGAAAAAATTGACTTAACAATAATGTCTTTTTGATTTGAATATAGTGTTGATAAATGGTTATTCAAAAGTCTGTGATAAACATGTTGTTCTCATTTGTTTATACATAGATGACATATTGATTGTGAGCAATCAAATGCAAGGTATATAAAATAAATGGGTTTCTATTTTTGCAATCAAGTGGATACCATACTAAGTATCAAAGTTGCCAAGACTAATAGAGGTTATATGTTAAGCCAATCACATGTTGAGAATGAGATTAATAAGATTCAAACACTTGAACATTAAAGAGGTTAATACTCTATTTGATTCAAGTTTAAAACTTATAAAGAATTATGGAAGAGCTATAGCACAACTTGAATATGCGATTGCTATTTGGAGTCTAATGTACGCTGTGCAATGTACAAGGCCCGACATATCATTTGCAATTAATAAACTTAGTCTGCTTACTGGCAATCAAAGCAAAAGACATTGGAAGTCTATCGGGACGAATATTGGTTATTTGAAGAAACCAAGGACCTAGGTCTCTAATATTTTAAATTTTCGGTAATATTAGAAAAATTTACTGATTCTCGTTGGATATATAGTGTTGGTGAGAATAAATCAAACTCAAGTTGGGTATTTACCTTTGGAGGATGTGCGGTCTCTCGAAACTCCAAGAAACAAACATGTTTAATCACTCAACTATGGGATTCGAATTTGTGATATTAGTTGAAACTGAAAAAAAAAAAAAAAAAGGCTGAATGGCTAAGATATTTAATATATGGAATACCACTTAGAGTTGGACATAATCCGATTCGGTTCAGTTCTAATGAGAACCAAATCGGATCCGAAATTTTTAGGTATTTAATAAGTGGAACAGTCGGGTCCAAAATTAATTATGGAATCATTCGGGTTTATTTCCATTCAGTTCCCAGATTTGGTATTATAATTAAACTTTTTTAATATTTACAAAACTACATTAATTTAACTGATGATATATTCAATCTTAACTCTTACAAAATAACGTATTCCAATCTTATGTATCTTTTGCGTCTCTCTTTGTTGAGTTCTTCATATATTTGATTGTAAAAATCACAGGAAGTGGAAGATAGCGAGCTCAGAATAATTAAGGGAGACGTTGTTGAGTTTCAATTCGATTTTTCCAGAACAGTTGAAACGATACTACGATAGAGTAACAGATTTGGATAAAACTTAAGTTAATTTGATTAAATTGGCTTTAAATTGAAAATTAGAAATAGAAAAATCATATTTTTTTGGTTTGACCTAAATTAACTAGTTAGCAAATTTATTTAGAAAAAATAAAATAATTTGCCTTATTTCACATAAATTAATTAAAAAAATTAGGGACATTCGGTTTTTAATCTATAACCAAGAGCCAAACTCGTGAATTTTCGATTCAAATACCCGTTCGGGTACTTAAGTTAAGAAGAACCACTAAGTTTGGTTCGATTCGAGAGTTTTGTCTAACCCTAATTTCAATGGAAGAAAAGAATAATTCTTCCATATCTATCATATGTGATAGTCAAACCACTTTAGGTGGAGCATTTAATGAAGTGTATAATGATAAATTTAGATATATGAGTCTAAGACATGACTATGTGAGGAAATTAATCAAAGATGAAATAATTTCACTTACTTATGTGAAGTCAAATGAGAATTTCGCTGATTCGTTCACTAAAACGCTCACTAGGAAATTAGTGCGAACACAACTAGTAGGATGGGGTTAAAAATCCAAAATTAAATCCACCAAAGATGGCAACCCTACCTAACTATACTAACAAGTATACTTCGGGCTCAAACAGTAACAACGAGTCATTCGATAAAAGGATAGATTTAATTCTTATTTTTCTTTTAAAACCCTATCGTAGGTTACAAGTGCTAGGGATCACAAATAGAAGAGTTCAGTTTCTATAACTCTTAATAAATTTAGATCGATGGATCAAATATTTTCAAAAGTGACAAAAATGCTGCAAGAACTTTACTTATATAACTTTAAGGTGGTGCCGCTTCAATAGAGAGTTGAAATTTCTCTTTTAAAAGTTTATAAATAAGAGAAGTGCAAGGCCATAAAAGCGATAAATGAGATTGTGTGAAACTTGAAACGCTTGATACTTGTGTGTATAATTTCACTAATATCATCACAAGGAATAATAGGCTCAAAGCTTTCATGCTACCTAGGATTTCGATGATTACTTTGTGAGATTTATATTAAGGTTGGATTCAAATTGAAAGATATCCATACTCTATGCATAAATGTTGTTAAATTTGAGTTTGAACTTATTTTACATTTGAACAATTGGGGGATTGCTGGAATATTATTCAAATGACAATGAGGAGAGATTTTGAAAGTGATAGAAGTGATCAATCATGAAAAAAAAAAAAAAAAAAAAAAAGTGAAAACAAAACGAGAAAAAAACGATGATGCCAAAAATTGACCTGGGCGATCACCTAGCCTCTACAAACAAAGGCACAACATTTTTTGTTGGACTGGACCATCATCCGATTTTTTACTGTGAGATCGCCCAGTACAAAAATCTGATTGTGTAATATACTATATAAGCACGATTATTTTCATAGTAACCAATGAACACTCCCTCGTCATTTTTGGATCAAACTTCCCCAAATGTTCTTTTTTCATTAGCCCCCGTGTGTCCTCTTCTATTTCTCATTAATTACCATTTTTCACATGTCAGAAAGGAATAAATTCCATCCAATCATTGGCAATCGAATGGACCATTAGGCCCTTGTTTTTGGATGAAGAATGACACAAATAAGGAAAATAATGAAATTTTGTATTTATAGTAGTAGGGCACAAATAAGGCAATTCAAATGGTTCCAAAGTAGACAAATTGAATATCAATCATTGCAGGAGGTAGGCCTCGTGTTCGTTGAAAAAATGGGCACCTTAAAATGAAAAATAATGAGAATTAATGGCAAATAATAGGAACCAAACGGGGCTCAATACATAACACTTGCTTTCAGATGTGTGGAAATATTTAAGGTTTGGCTTCTTTCCTTTCCAGATTTTATAAGGTGTTTGTGAGTTACTAGTTTTCAAGGATACACCATTTAGAATGTAACAAATAGTATTTACAGCTTCAGCCCACAATTTAACATAAAGTTTTTTACTATTCTCCATCACCTTAACCATCTCTTGCAAATATCTACTCTTCCTTTCCACCACACCGTTTTGCTCAAGGTTATTAGGTGCAGAAAACTCATGAAAAATATACTCTTTATAGAATTTAGAAAAACTAGCATACTCCTTACTATTATCACTTCTAGTTATCATAATTTTAGTGCCCTCAAATTATTTTTCAGTGGTCAATTTTACATATAAGAACGTGAATCTTTCAAAGACATCAAATTTATCTCGTAAGATATCTACCCAAGTGTACCTAAAGAAATCATTAACAACTATAAAGAATGATGGAAAAGCTATAACACAACTTGAGTATGAAATTGCTATTTGGAGTCTAATGTACGTTGTGCAATGTACAAGGCCAGACATAGCATTTGCAATTAATAAACTTAGTCAGTTTATTAGCAATCAAAGCAAAGAACATTGAAAGGCTATCAGGACGAATATTGGTTATTTGAAGAAACCAAGGACCTAGGTCTCTAATATTCTAAATTTTCAGTAATATTAGAAAAATTTACTGATTCTAGCTGGATATCTACTGTTGGTGAGTATAAACCAAACTCAAGTTGGGTATTTACCCTTGGAGGATGTGCGGTCTCTCGGAACTCCAAGAAACACACATGTTTACTCACTCAACTATGGAATTCGAATTTGTATTAGCTGACCAAAAAAAAAAAATGAAGTTGAATGGCTTAGGGATTTAATATACAGATTTCCACTTAGGGCCAGACATGGTCTAGTTCGGTTCAATTCTAACGAGAATTGACCCGGATCCGAAATTTTCGGGTATTTATTAAGCGAAACTGTCGAATTCAAATTTAATTATGGAACCATTCAGATTCAGTTCCATTCAGTTCCCAAGTTCTATATTATAATTAAATTTTTTAATATTTACAAAACTACATTAATTCAACTAATGATATGTTCAATTTTAGCTCTTACAAAATAACGTACTCCAATATTATATATCTTTTGTGTCTCTCTTTGTTGAGTTTATCATATATTTGATTACAAAAATTACAGGAAGTGGAAGATATCGAGCTCACAATAATTATCAGAGGTGTTGTTAAGCTTCAATTCGATTTCTCCAGAACGGTAGAAATAACAATACGATAGAGTAATAGATTTGGATAAAACTTAGAACATTAAGTTGTCTATAAACTGAAAATTAGAAATATGAAAATAATATTTTTTTTGTTTGAACCAAATTAACTAGTTAGCAAATTTATTTAGAAAAAATAAAATCATTTGCCTTATTTAAAATAAATTAATTAAAAAAATTAGAAAGATTCGGTTCTTGATCTAGAATCGAGAATCGAACTCGTGAATTCTCGATTCAGATACCCGTTCGAATATTTAACTTAAGAAGAACCGCTTCGTTTGGTTCAGTTCGGTTCAAGAGTTTTGTTTTGCCCTAATTTCACTAGAAAAAAGAATAATTCTTCCACATCTATCTAATGTGATAGTCAAACCACTTTAGGTATAGCATAATAAGTGTATAATGGTAAATCTACACATATGACTAAGTGAGGAAATTAATCAAACATGAAATAATTTCACTTACTTATGTGAAGTCAAATGAGAATTTCGCTTATTCGTTCACTAAACCGCACAAGGAAATGAGTGCGAACAACAACTAGTAGGATGGGATTAAAACTCCATAATTAAATCCACCAATAATGGCAATCCTACGGACTCAAATAGTAACAATAAGTCATTCGATAAAAAGGATAGATTTAGCTCTTATTTTTCTTTTAAAGCCCTATCGTAGGTTACAAGTGCTAGTTGTCACGAATAGAAGGGTTGAGTTTCTATAACTCATAATATAGTTAGATTGATGGATCAACTATTTCCAAAAGTGACAAAGATACTGCAAGAACTATCCTTATATAAACTTTAAGGTGGCGCCACTTCAATAGAAAGTTGGGGTTTTTCTTTTAAAAGTTTATAAATAAGAGAAGCGCAAGGCCATAAAAGCAATAAATGAGATTGTGTGAAACTTGAAACGCTTGATACTTATGTGTATAATTTCACTAAGGATCTGTTTGATTGCAAAAATAAAATTTTGGTGGAAAAGAAGACGAATTTCAGGGAATTAAATTATTTAGAAATTATTTTACTGGAAATTGTCAATTAATAGTGTTTGATTGGTATAATTTTTCACCTGAAAAATGTTGAAATAAAGGTGTATTTTGGTGTTCATTTGGCTTTGTTTATATATATATATATTCAAAAAATCATCTATCTTTTAATGTTAATTTGACTTTACTTCACATGAAAATTGTCAATTTAAAGGATATCATATTTTATAATTGTTCCTAGAATTTATTTCAATTGTCAAAAAAATAAATAATAATAAAATATAAAAAGGGAATTGCTTTTCCTCAAAAAGCTGGAAAAATCTAATGTGGCAAAATTTGGGGAAAATCATTTCAGTGGAAAAATTCTACCATCAAACAAGTCAAAAAGTGGGAAATAGAATTTTATTTCCATTTTCAATGGAAAAAAAGTGTCTATCAAACGGGGCCTAATATCATCACAAGGAATGATAGGCTCAAAGCTTTTATGCTACCTAGGATTTCGATGATTACTTTATGAGATTTATACTAAGGTTGGATTCAAATTGACAGATATCCATATTCTTCATAAATGTTGTTAAAACTTGAGTTTGAACTTATTTTACATTTGAACAATCGGGAGATTGTTGGAATGTTGTTTAAATGATAATGAGGAGAGATTCTGAAAGTGGTAGAAGATATCAATCATGAGAAAAACAAACTAAAACAAAAAAAAGAAAAAAACGATGATGCCGAAAATTGAACTTGGCGATCGCCTAGCCTATACAAACAAAGGCAGAACATTTTTTGTTGAACTGGAAAATCATCCGATTTTGCACTGGGTGATTTTGTACTGTGAGATTGCCCAGTACAAAAATCTGATCGTGTAATATACTATATAAGCACGATTTTTTTCATAGTAACCAATGAACACTTCCTCATCATTTTTGGATCAAACTTTCCCAAATGTTCTTTTTATTTAGCCCCCGTTTGTCCCCCTCTATTTCTCATTAATTACCATTTTTCACATGTCAGAAAGGAATAAATTCCATCCAATCATTGGCAATCGAATGGACCATTAGGGCCTTGTTTTGGATGAAAAATGACACAAATAAGGCAAATAATGGAATTTTGTATTTATAGTGGTGGGTCACACATAAGGCAATTCAAATGGTTCCAAAGTAGACAAATTGAATATCAATCATTGCAGGAGGTAGGCCTCGTGTTCGTTGAAAAAATGGGCACCTTAAAATGAAAAATAATGAGAATTAATGGCAAATAATAGGAACCAAACGGGGCTCAATACATAACACTTGCTTTCAGATGTGTGGAAATATTTAAGGTTTGGCTTCCTTCCTTTCGAGATTTTATAAGGTGTTTGTGAGTTACTAGTTTTCAAGGATACACGATTTAGAATGTAACAAATAGTATTTACAGCTTCAGCCCACAATTTAACATAAAGTTTTTTACTATTCACCATCACCTTAACCATCTCTTGCAAATATCTACTCTTCCTTTCCACCACACCGTTTTGCTCAAGGTCATTAGGTGCAGAAAACTCATGAAAAATATACTCTTCATAGAATTTAGAAAAACTAGCATACTCCTTACTATTATCACTTCTAGTTATCATAATTTTAGCGCCCTCAAATTATTTTTCAGTGGTCAATTTTACATATAAGAACGTGAATCTTTCAAAGACATCAAATTTATCTCGTAAGATATCTACCCAAGTGTACCTAAAGAAATCATTAACAACTATATAAATATACCTCTTACTGCTGAGGCCAGTCTAAATTGACCCCATTAAGTCCATGTGCAGCAATTCAAGATTGTGAGAGATAGTAAGAAACTGCTCTTTTTTATGTATAGTTCTAGTTTGTTTACCTTTTTGGCTTGAGCCACACAACTGCCATATTTCATGGGTCCCAACCGTTTAAACCATAAATCTATAAAGTCAGCTTTTAAAATATAGTAAGAAATCTCAAATTCAAGCAAATAGCATTTATCACTAGACCTGGCACCCCACAGGACACAACTGCCATCATTTTTCAAAAACTTACATGTGCTCCTAGTGAGCATTACCATGACTTCATATCACAATGTTGACACATACTAATCAAGTTAACTTTTAAATCAACAAACAGGACATTATTCAAAATAGGTAATCCATTTGTCACTATAGTTTTACTTTGGGCCTCATCCCTAAAGGTAACTAAACCTCTTGCATGTGTCTAGCATAGCCATTGTCAAAATACCACAAGTTGGGCACAATAGATATTTAAGCTATATGAACAACATAGGACATAAATTCACTTTTTCTTACCCAAACTTGTCTTATTCTAACATTAGAATTTTGCTTCAAAATGCCAGCATGTTAAATCTTGTGTGTGATGTTGTTTTGTTTGAGATAAAAGCGAAGTGAATTATATCTATACT
The DNA here is from genome assembly GCF_002742605.1 of Olea europaea var. sylvestris. Lineage (NCBI taxonomy): Eukaryota > Viridiplantae > Streptophyta > Magnoliopsida > Lamiales > Oleaceae > Olea > Olea europaea. The sequence continues at coordinate 221,825 of NW_019232910.1, read as the reverse complement.
GATCACAAAAATGACATCTGATAGCGTGATGTATACTTTTGAAAGTGTTGCTTTACCTGATTACCTGATGGCGTGGCCTGAATCAAGTGTTTGGAGATGGTCACAACCTGCAGGTGAGAGTGAGACAATGATATAGTCTCCTTGTCAGCAATTATATTTGGTACTTTAGTTGCTTCAAATGTCTGACCTATCGATTTATCACATCCAGCTTCTTTAGCAAACTCCTACTGAGTGGATTCTTTCTCCTTTCCTTTTTCTTTATAACCTAGGTCTCATTTGATATTTGAGATTCATCCATAACTAAGAACTTGACTTAGGCCAGTAGATCCAATGGTCAACTATCTAACTCTTTTCCTCGGTGTGGTTCAGTTCAGTTAGGAGCTCCAAGGCTTATTTTTCTTTTTCTTTTCGAACTTTGGATAAGGCTTCTTTTTCAGTTGCAACTACAACCCTTTCTTTTTCAATGAACTCCATTATTACAAGAAGTGTAACATTTTTTCTTGTTTAGTTTCAGGTTCATTTTCAGTAACAAGCATTCTAAACATACATTACTTGATCTGACTGCGTCTGAATTCAGTAATTTTGTACCTACAAGGAACAATTATAGCAAGTTATTGTTAGACTGATTGTTGTTAGTAACTGAGGTTACTGTTATATATTTATAGTATAAATATAAAATGTGAAAGAAATAATCAAATTAGATGAAATGCCCAAGTGGTGGGAAATGTGGCATTTGGGTGGGACGCCAGGGGTTTGGGTCACTTCCCACGCAATTATTAAAAAGTCTTGATTGGGGCCTTGAGCTCTTGGGCTTCCTTTACTAAAATAAAAATATCTTTTATTATTTTATTTATTTTCGTAATTATTTAATGAGTCAAATTAGCCAATATTTTTTGATCATTTTTTGTAACAACGCACTACTCGCAGTCATTAAAATACCCACTACTCACAGTAATTAACATTCTGCATTATTCTCTGGTCATAGAGGATACAGTTACTTCCAGTTTTGCCTATATAAACTCATGTCTTGGTTTGGGAAAGACACGTATCAAAGAAAACAGAAAATCATTTTAAAAGAAATCTTGTTTCTCATATTCTGAATATTTTTTATACTTAGTTTTTACATATATTCTAGAGTACCATTAAGAGTTCTGAAAATCATTCGTGATTGCTACACAAATGGTTTACAATCGTTGTATCTTGAGAGTGATTGTCCACGGAATTCATAGTAGTTATCGACGTGCAATTTCACTTTAGGACATCCTGCTGTCACGAGATTCGATCGGACGATAAGTTTTATAATTCTACATTTTATTATTCTGAAATTGCTGCAACTGATTATTTTTCCAACAATCTAAAGTGAAATTAATTTATAATTAGTTGTCATGTCTGCCGTAGATATATCTGTTCTTAAGTATTTTGAAAAACCTGAGTTATTTGATGGAAAGAATTTAAGAGATGGCTAATGAAACTTCAATTTTATTTGAAAACTCTTAAATATGTTGATGCTATTGAATTAGATAAACATGTTTTTTCAATTGCTGATAATCCTACTGATAAGGAAATAGAGGATTTAACTAATTAGGAACATAAGGATTATATGTGCAAGAATTATATTCTGAATTATTTGACGTTAGATTTATATGATGTTTACTTGTCGTGTAAATTTGCAAAAGAATTATGGAATTCCTTAAAAAAGAAATATGTTACAGAAGATGCTGGAACCAAAAAATTTGTTGTGAGAAAGTTTCTAAATTTTAAAATGAATGACATTAAAATTGTGGTCAGTCAAGTTGAATAGTTGCAGATTATAATTCACGAAATTGTTGTAGAAGTATATAAAATCTGTGAGGGCTTTCGAGTGTTAGCTATAATTGAAAAATTGCCACCTTCTTGGAAAGAGTATAAAAATGGTTTGAAGCATAAGAGAAAAGAAATGTCCTTAAAGAATATAATTATCAAGATTAGAATTGAGAAGGACAATAAAATGATAGAACATAGAGAAAGGCCAGATTTTGATTCCAAGGCTAATCTTATTAAAAGAAGTTATGATAGTAAAAAACCAGTTGAAAATTTTACCAGGGTCAGAATTTTAAAGGCAGAAACAAGGGAAAATAATTTGTAGGAAAGAACAATCGATCTAAGCCCCAATTTAAAAATAAAATTGTTGGTGACTATTTTGTTTGTGGTAAACAAAGTCACCTTACAAAGGATTGCAGAAATAGTAAAAGAAAAGTAGTGAAGAATCAGGCACATGTGGTAGAGGATCGGAATTTCTCTGCTATAGTGACAGAAGTGAATCTAGTAAGCAATATGATAGACTGGTGGATAGATTCTAGAGCTACCAAGCACATTTGCTACACAAGAGGTGCATTTTCTTCATTCACTCCTGCTAGTGATGGAGAATGTTTGTTCATGGGGAATGCATCTTTCTCCAAAATCGAGGGGAAAAGAACTGTAACGCTTGGATTTACTCCTGAAAATATTCTTAATTTGAAGGATGTCCTTTATGTACCTGATATTAAGAAAAATCTAGTGTCTGGATCTATCTTAGTCAAAAAGGAATTTAAGATTGTATTTGAGAGTGATCAAGTTGTACTGTCTAACGGTGGTTCCTTTATTGGGAAAGGGTATGCAGATGAGAATCTATTTAAACTCAATGTTTCTGTGATTAATAATAAAGCATCTAGTTCTTCTGTTTACTTGTTAGATTTTTATGATTTGTGGAATGCTATTCTTGGATAGGTTAATAAAACTTCCATTAAAAAATTAATGAGTTTAGAAAACATTCCCAAAATCGATAATTTTCCAAATTCAAAATGTGAAACGTGTGTTGAATCTAAATATGCTAGAAAGCCATTTCATCATATTGATAAGACTACTTCGATTTTAAGTCTGATACATCCTGATTTATGTGATTTAAAAGTATATGTTACTCGTTGTGAAAATAAATATTTCTTAATTTTTATTGATGATTATTCTCAACATTATTATATTTATCTACTTAAGAGCAATGATGAAAGTTATACAAAATTTATTTCATATAAAAATGAAGTAGAAAATTAGCTAGACAAAACTATTAAAGTTTTAAGATCTGATAGGGGAGGAGAATATACTGGAGATTTTGATAAATTTTGTGTTGAGAATGACATTATTAATGAGACTACTTCACCTTATTCTTCCCAATCTAATGGTGTAGCTAAAAGGAAAAATCGAACTCTTAAGGATATGGTCATATCAATGCCTAAACTCTTCTGGATTACCTTTTTCACATGTGGGGGGAAGCACTTCTTACTACATATTATATTCTTAACAGAATTTCTAATAAGAAAAATAATAAGTCCATTTATGAAATGTGGAATGGCAGAACACTTTCATATAAATATTTTAAAATATAGGGGTGTTTAGCTAAAACTTCTATTCCAACACCTAAGAGAACTAAACTTGATCCAAAAACTGTTGATTGTGTTTTATTAGGCTATGCTCTTCATAGTAATGCCTACAGATTTTTAGTCATTGACTCTAAAAATAATTTGATCGAAAAGAACACAATATTTGAAACTAGGGATGCTGAATTTTTTGAAAATAGATTTCCGTTTAAAGAAAAGTCTGAAGGACCAAACAGTTCTTCTAGTATTCCTACTAGTATTAGAGAGAAGCCATCTGAATTAGAAGAAGCTGAAATTAGGAGAAGCAAAAGACCTAGGACCACTACTTCTTTTGGTCCTGACTTTTTAACCTAGTTAGTAGAGGATAATCATAGTACCTTTAGTGTAGATTCTTCACCAGATTCTATATTTTGGAAGGAAGCTGTAAATGGTGAATATGATTCAATTATGTCTAATAATACTTGGGAGTTAGTGGACTTACCTCAAGGATGTAAAACAATTAGGTGTAGATGGTTGTTTAAGAAAAAACTTAAACATGATGGTTCAATTGATAAGTTTAAAGCAAGACTTGTAGCCAAAGGCTATAGACAAAAAGAATGAGTTGAGTTCTTTGATATTTATTCATCCGTTACTAGGATTACCTCTATTAGGATGTTAATTGCAATTGCTTCACTGTATAATCTTATTATACATCAAATAGATGTCAAAACTGCGTTTTTAGATAGAGACATAAAAGATGAGATTTATATAGATCAGCCTGAAGGATTTGTTGTAGAAGGCCTTGAGGATAAAATATATAGACTTAAAAAATCTCTTTATGGCGTTAGACAAGCTCATAAGCAATGGCACGAAAAATTTGATACAGTTTTGACATCAAGTGGTTATGTGATAAATGAAGTAGATAAATGCATATATAGCAAATTTGAAAATAATTGTGGTGTGATAATTTGCTTAAATGTTAATAATATGCTGATTATGGGAACTAGTTTAGATGTGGTTAATAAAACTAAACAATTTTTGAACAAACATTTCGAAATGAAAGATTTGGGTGTTGTTGATGTTATTTGAGGAATCAAAATAGTAAAACATTCTGAAGGAATTATTTTGACCCAATCACATTATGTAGAAAAGGTGTTTAAGAAGTTTAACCAATACAAATGTATTCCTGCTAAAACACCTTATGATGCAAGCCATTATTTGAGAAAACATTTAGGTCCTAGTGTTTCCGCTTTAGAGTATGCTACAGTAATCGGTAGTCTCATGTATCTCATGAATTGTACAAGACCTGATATAGCATATGCTGTCGGTAGACTTAGAAGGTATACTAGTAATCCTAATAGTGAACATTAGGATGCTCTCATTCGAATCTTGAGGTATTTGAAATACACTCTAGACTTGGGAAAACATTATACCAAATTCCCTGCTGCACTTGAGGGATATTGTGATCTTAATTGGGTTTCGATACCAATGAAAGTAAATCTACAAGTTGATATATATTTACATTAGTAGACGGTGCTGTATCCTAGAAATCCACTAAGCAAACTTGCATTGTTAGATCTACTATGGAATCTGAATTTATAGCTTTAGATGAGGCAGGTGAAGAAACTGAATGGTTAAGGAGTTTTCTTATAGATGTTCCTTTGTGGTGTAAACCATTTCCAACTATTTCAATCAATTGTAACAATCAAGCAGCTATTTCAAGAGCTCAAAATTCATCCTACAATGGAAAGTCTAAACATATTCGTAGGAGGCACAATACTATGCGTCAGCAGTTTAAGGTTGGGATTATAGCTACTAACTATGTGAAGTCAAGTAATAATATTTTTGACTTGTTAATCAAAGGATTGGCTAGAGTGCTATTTCAACAAACATCGAGGGGGATGGGGCTAAAGCCTATTACATATTAGATCACCTATAACGGAATCCTAACCTTGCAATTGGATATCCAATGGTCAAGGTTCAATGAGACAACAAAGTTATTAGAGTGGTCTGTGGTGGTACTACATTGGATTTATTCCAAATCCCTCCCTATGATGCGTAGTACCAACTGTATTGATCAGAGGATGAGCTAATGTTCTTAATGCTTACTATAGCTGATATTCAATAGGGTATTTAGATGCAGTACACTATTGATAGAAGTACCTATTTGAGTGTGGAAGTGGGACCGCTTCCTATGAGAATTGAGGCGAATTCTCTAGAGCACTCAAAGAAACTGGAAAAGTTCATGGCCGAAATGAACACAATCGCGAGAACTTAATGATTATTCTAGAAATCATGTGTGTGTTCTATTTTCTCAGTTTGCAACTATAATTGTAGAGTTCAATACGTAGTTTACTCTACAGTTAACAAGCTCGATAGAATATACAAAGTCAATATTCAAGTCAGTAGACACTTAAACCTGCATGATTTCTATCATACTCCAGAGTAATATTTTCATTTATCTTATTTCTTTCATGTGGTGGATTGTTATATATTTATAGTATAAATATAAAATGTGAAATAAATAATCAAATTAGATGAAGTGCCCAAGTGGTAGGAAATGTGGCATTTGTGTGGGACGTCAGGGGTCTGGATCACTCCCCACGCAATTATTAAAAAGCTTTGATTGGGGCCTTGGGTTCTTGGGCTTCCTTGACTAAAATAAAAATATTTTTTATTATTTTATTTATTTTCGAAATTATTTAATTGGTCAAACTAGCCAGTATTTTTTGATAGTTTTTTGTAACAACCCACTACTCACAGTAATTAAATACCCACTACTCACAGTAATTAACATTTTGCATTATTCTCTAGTCATGGAGAATACAATTACTTCCAGTTTTGCCTATATAAACTTATGTCTTGGTTTGAGAAAGACACGCACAAAAAGAAAACAGAAAATCATTTTAAAAGAAATATTGTTTCTCATATTCTGAATTTTTTTATACTCAGTTTTTACATATATTCTGGAGTACCTTTGAGAGTTCTGAAAATCATTCGTAATTGCTGCACAAGTGGTTTACAATCGTTGTATCCTGGGAGTGATTGTCCATGGAGGTCGCAGCAATTATCGACGGGCAATTTCACTTTAGGACATCTTGCTGTCACGAGACTCGATCGGAAGATAAGTTTTATAATTCTACATTTTATTATTCTGAAATTGCTGCAACTAATTATTTTTCCAACAATTACCTGGTTACTATCTGTCCTATCCTCATCTGAGTTTGACTCCTTGTCCTCATCTTTGCTCAGGTGATGTTCATTGCCTTCTTAGACCGAGATTTCTTTAATGTGTTTGCAAATTTAGCAGATATATGTCCAAATCCTTCATATTCATGGCATTGAAGATGATTTTGAGTTCTCTTCATAGATGAAGTTGGATTTTTTCTTAAGTAGTTGGAAAACTTCTTCTGTTGTGATTGAGGTTTTGAACTTCTTTCGTTTTTATTTCTCTTTAGGAATATCTTAAATTGTTTGGTGAGCTTGGTTATATGTTCATCACCCTTACTTTCTTCATTCTCTTTTTCCTCCTCAACGTCATTAGCCTTAAAGGTAACTTCGGATCTTTTTTCTTTCTTTTTCCTATGGAGATGCAACTTATACATCATTAAGGACCGTACCAAATCTTTCACCTTTATGCTTTCAATGATTTTACTCTCTTCGATGACAGTTACTTTGGAATGGAATCTATGAAGTAGTGGTCAAAAATTTTATTCACTATTTTACTTTATGAGTACTTCCTCCTACAAGTATATGTCGAATTGGTAACGTCACTGAACTTGGCATAAAAGTCCTTGAATTGTTCATCGCCTCTTATTGTCAGTTGTTCTAATTTACGGGTAATCATTTGAAGTTTTGAGGACTTCACAATGGAAGTTCCTCCGTGAGCTACTTTTAGTATATCCCAAACTTCTCTAGCTATCTTGCATGTAGATAATCAAGCGAAATTAATTATAATCCACAAAAGAGAAAATTGCATTTAAAGCTTTTAAATTCCAACTAACATTGGTAAAATCAGTAGTTCTCCACTATTCATCCTTTTTCTCTTTCTTTCTCATTTTCGGTCAGAGTGGTTGCTTTATATCCAAATATGATGGAATGCCCAGTTTTTTCATCTAAGGATTGGACATAGACCTACATTCTAATCTTTCAATATAAGTAGTTAGACACATCTAAGACGGGAGGTTTAAATGATGCTCCATCCATTTCTAGGTTTTTCGTGGTTCAAACTTTTCAAAAGTGAACGTGCTCGGATGCCAAGTGTAAATTCTAAAACCTAGAAGAATTAAGAATTCATTTTAAGTATTCAATTTAAGCAGTGAAGAACGGGCAATCGAAATATCTTATGACCAGTTTATGGGAATTCTGACTGTAACATTCGAATTGAATATGTGGTTTAACGGTCTTAATTAATTGCGGAACAAACTAACATATTAAAACTTGAACACTAGATGTAACATAATCAATCTTAAAAGGAAGCATCCATGAGCCCCATGCCACGGATCAAATAATTCACTAAATCAAATAATAAAAAAAATACAATAGTCTCAATTTTGTAATTTCACAAAATTATCAAAAACAATCAAACAAAATCTAAGAACAATTCCTTTGTATCTTCTTCTTTTGATTTGTTGGAGAAGTGAAATCAAACCCTTCAATTTTGACTTTATCACCACTTTGCTACTGTACTCCATCGGAACATTGTTTGTTTTTCCAAAATTCATCGAAAAAGACGGGTGGCTTTGAATATAATCAATTAAGGCATGAGTTTGTAAGCACTAGCTGGAAGATGGCAAAGTGCATGGTTGCTAGGTAACATGAATTGAACCAATTTTTCAGTGTTAATTCCCTCTTTTTCTTCCTTGTAGAAAGCAATCAACAATATTAATTTTTCGTAAAACAATAGACATTAAACACGATAAGAGCATATTAAATCACAAACGATATTCTTGATTACATTAATAAGTTGTTTTAGGAAAAGTTAATGTACCAATCATTCTAACCTTAAATTTACCCAATTAACATGTCAGAGACTATTTAGGATAAAAAATAATTCTATACTAGTTGCAATATGATAAAAAGAAAAAAATGATCCCTGCTTTAAGCATTAAAACCTTAAAATCCACGGCCTCAACATTCTATCGAATATACTTACCATAGCCGCCCCCAAGGCACATTTCCAAGTGGTAAAAGGGGAAAGTAGAGAAATCCAGCTTTACTTGAGGCTGCCGCGTCAAGGATTTGAATCTTGAAATATGGATTTAACTCTTGGATAAGTGCAAGTGTAGAAACAACATTTTACCCTTTACCCTTGGAGACATAACCTGCGATTTACCTCCCTCACGATATTCTAGGACAGGGGCGGTGGAGGACCCTTAAAGTTGGGGTTCAACTTTTTTTTTTACTTACCATGACCATCCAATTGGTTAAAACTAACTACTTGATAGGACTTGTATCCTATTTCATGATTTTGATAATTCCCTTGACAATAAAAATTAATTCATACATTAAGTAAATCAATAAATAAATATGAAAAAATATTCCAACATGTCACCAAAAAAAGAAATGTAATTTCACTCTCCAAAATCACAAAAATATTTCACTACAATCTGACTCCAAAAAACATAGATTAAAAAACATTAAAACGTAATGCAAATAAAATTAATTAACCTAATAACTAAACTAGCATATGACACAAATACAAAAGCTTCAACTTCTTTGGGCGCGGAGCTCAACATGCAAAGCCATTGGCCGGTGGGAGCTGTTTTTGCCAGTTACAAGAGCTAGTAGCAGGCCCTGGGGTGGGGTTAGAAATGAAAGGTCCTGATAATAGCAGTAAGGCTTCGATAATGGTGATCAAACTCCATGTAGAAAGCTGTAAACCATTCTTCCATCAGCAGCCCAAGCCTCCACTTTCGCCGCCGTTCGATGGGTTGCTTCTGTGATGCGCCACCTCAAAATCATGACTGACACTCCCATTTACTTCTACATTACCTTCAATGAATTCAATATTATGTTCATGACTCAGTTCTGATTCCTCCGAATTGGCTGCGGGAGATGAAGACAGCAACAGCGGCAGTGGACTGCCAATGCTAATCGAACTTCCGCCGGTGACTAATGACATTGGCTCCGTCAATCTTATCCCATCTCGCGGCGGCGAAAACAGCACCGGCATGTACTCTGCAACCCCCGGAAACTTTGAATTCTTGAAATGCTCTTTCAATGCTTCTATTCCCTTCATCCATTTGAAATAAATTATAGGTAAGGCTCATTTGAGAAAATTGTGATCGTGTAAAACCTTGGATAAAAAACTTGTACAAAATACCTGTAATCTACCATAGGTGACTTCACAAATTTTTCTCGAGTTAAAAGCTTCCCAGCTTTGATTATGAAATGCTTTGTACAGTCTCATTGTTGCCTCTGGGGAAGTCATATTCACAAACCCATAACCCACATTGCATTTGTTTCTGTCAAAGAATAATAATAAGAAGAAGAAGAAATAAATAAATATTATAAATAATTATCTATTAATATTAATTTATTTGAGTAAGTAATTATTAATTATAAATACATGAAATCAATGGGGAGATAGACGAAATCATAAGCGGACAGTGGCTGATCATCGCCGTCGGCAATCTGCTCATTGCAGTGAATACAGTGGTTGTCCAGCATGTTCAGAAGCAGCTTCTGACTGCACAAGAAAATAAGTCAAATTATCCAAAAATAAAGTAATTTTTATATGATATGATTCCTCTCTTCTTCCTTCTTTTTTTTTTTTTTTTTTTTTTGGGGGGGCTTG
>NW_019232910.1:189206-208651 GCF_002742605.1 Olea europaea var. sylvestris | reverse complement strand
CACCTCTAATAAAGAACAAATGAACTTGTACACGACTTTCTATTTGCAAACAAGAAAGTTTGATGGGAAAGTTGTGTGAAAATACGAAAATAACCTTTTGAGAAGAAATTTTTTGAGATGTGATTTTTTTTTTTTTTAAGAATGCGTAATTAAAACAGACATGAAAGTTTCGAATTCACTGGCAAAATTAGTTTAGTTGGAGATTGTGTAATTAAGAACGAGTTTCAAATAATCTCAATCAAATAAGTGTTTAATAACATAATCAAATGGATTACGTTAATGGATATAATCCCTATTTGAGTCTAATTCTTTAAAATCCATTTTATCTTCAAATTATTTTCTTTCATAAATTCTCCACATAAAATAATATTACAAGTAAATCTAAAAAATATCTACTCTTTTATCACATATTCTTAAAAAAAATATATATACTTTTTACTAAATTTGTTCTCAAAAAAATGGGACTCAAACAATGACAAAGTAAAAGTATTAAATGAATGTAACGAAAAACTAACGATATATTTATGCATTGCGTCAAGGCCCTTGATAAAAGTCAGAAGTGTTCAAAAGCATAAAGAGATATTGAATATAAAACGTGTTATAATATTATCCACTCATATTGAATTTGAGTTCTGTATTAATTTACATAAAGTATTTATGAAACTAAAAAAATAAGTATTAACCTTTCAAAATACTCGTTAATAAACTAGATCATATATTGATGATAAGATTCGAAAAATAAATAATGATATCTAGCATTTAGTACCATTGGTGCTATGCATTAGTATAAGCGATGTTATGTGAAATGTTCAATTAAAGGTACATTATATAGTTCATGTGATGTCACTTAATATCACGTAAACTGAACTTATAATACCAGTAATGTTAAGTAACATTACTTCCAAAGATGTATAGAAAAAACATGTTAAAAGACAAAAGTGAAAGATAACAATTCAATCATAACGGTGAAGGAGATAAAATCTTATTCTATTGTTGCTCGAATTGCATAAGACATAAAGTTGAATATTACTTGAATTGGGCAAGTGTTCCAACAATTTTAAAGAATTTAAAAAAATTGTGGTGTCTACTCGAATGGTATTTAATTTTACGAATAATATTATATAGCATTAAGTCTATGTTCTACACAAGTGTTACTAAATGATATTCAATTATATATTAAAAATAGAGAAAATTATTTAAAATGTCCACTTTTACATGTCCATTTGCAAAAATGTACACTTTTACAAATCTTTGCAAATATGTCCATTTTGACATATTTTGGGCCAAAATACCCCGTGAACAATTTATGATTCCACACAAAGATAAAAAATTGACATTTTTTGCAAAAATTTTATTAATCAATAAATTTTTGACACATAACCTGCCATATTTATTTCAAAAGTGTACATATAAAATCACAATTAATGCTATTTTTCTCATTGACACAGAAATATCGAGAATTACATTTCAAGTGTAGAGAAATGTCATGTTCGAAATGAAACGTCATTCTAGATATTTAAAATGTCGAGAACAACGTTTGAAATGTCAAGAACATTTAATATTGTGATTTGACATGTGTCCTTTTAAAATATAAAAAAATTTAAATATCGAGAATGACATTTGAATATCGATAACATCATTTTAATGTAACTTCTCATGGAAGCTACTTCTCGAAATTTGCAACAAATTGAAAAAATAAATAAATTGCTTCTCTTTTTCATTAAGGGCATAATAGACAGTTTAGTGCTAAATTTAAAAAGTGAATATTTTTCAACTCATAGCCCTAAAATTGGACATTCTTGAAAATGCCTCTTAAAAATATAAGATTCATTTAATTAAATGTATTATTTAATGTCACATAATATAATATTTTTAAAGTATTAATATATCACTATACAACGTTACTCAATTGTCACTGTCAACTGGAAATTAATTGAAATATATATTTTTTCTCTTCTCAACGAGTTCAATACATTTTAGTATTATTTTCTCAAAAAGGTTCTCGTATTTTTCAACAAAATTAAAACTATTAAGATTATTTTTATGGTCTACTCATATGATGTTTAATTTTCAAATCATGCTATTCGTACAAATTAAGTTGACAAACTTGGTTTACAAATTATGTTTGGACAACATTTAAGTCAGTCATTTCCAAAAAAAAGGGGGAATTTACATATATATCACTAAAATTGAAAATGCACAAAAAAATTTCATTTACACCAATTTCTTCCAAAAATGTCAATTTTTTCCTGCAAAATATCCATTTTACCCTTTGACATCTTTTTAGGAGCAATAAATGCTTGATTTGAATGCAATTAATGATGTGATGTGATTATTTGTTTTATTTATTTTTAACATTGAAGATATGATTCTTATATTGTAGAATATGAATTTTTATTAAAAAATGGGTGACATCTTTAAAAAAAAAAAAACACACACACACACACACACACATGTAGGAATAGAAACTCTACATTCTTCTTCATCATTTCCATTCCATCATCAACAAGGCAACAAGAAAAGTTATTGATCAATCTCAAATGTAAGCTACTAAAAAAAACATGGATCAATGTATATTTTATTATTAATATAAATTTTTGTTAATAAAAAAGGATAAAAAAAATTTTAAAATGAAACATAAACTACAAACTCTAACTTTTCTCCATCTTCTCCATAAACTACAAAATGTCATTATCACTATTAAGGTATTGAGTAATTTCTTCCATTTAAATCAAACCCTGTTTTCATTAAATGTCTCTTTAATGACAAGACCAATCTGACCTTTTCGTTTTGTCATTTGGTAGCTCAATAGTAATGATCATACTTAATGTAATGTGCTGAAGAAGCCTGAGCTCCATCCACTGTCGTCTGCTTTTTGACATTTTTGACATTTCAACTATCGAATTTGACGTTTACAAACCGTTAGGTTAGACGTTTGAAATATTGAACCTGACATTTACAAACTGTCGGAGTATACAGTTTTACATTCAATTTAGACACTTCAAAACGATGGAAACCCTTGATTTGACCTTTTGCTATTGTACGAATTTACGTATTATGTAGTGCCACTTTCATGCTATTAAATGCTAACATATTAATTTTAAATTTTTACCGTTGTAATCTCAACATTTTCAGGTGTGAATAATCATTTGAGATTCATCGGGTCACATGGGTGAAAGTTTGTTTATGCGGATGACGAATAGAAGTGGAGAGGAGACAAAACCACTTCCATTCTGGTGTCAACAAGTATAACCATAGCCGAACTTTTGTTAAGGTTGAATGACAAACTTGGTATTCTTGATCTCCACACGCAAATTGAATTGAAATTCAAAGTCCTAAACTTGAATATATCTCCGACCGAAATACGCAACAATGAAGACTTAAATTGGTGGCAAAAGTGGTTGTTAAATGTAATCCCGAAAACGTTCTCCTTATGCAGTGTACATTCCGAACTAATGTTATTAATTTGTTGTTATTACCATATGCCAACAAAAAATTGGTTGTTATGTTTCACAAGCAAAGTACCAATAATTATAGTTACATTAACACAAACAGGATTAATACATTATTTTCATTATAAATTTAGCCGATCATTATGGTTCCATTAACTTCGACTGATAGTTTGTCAAAATGAAAAATTGATTTCCATGACATGACAATTCACAAGCAAAACACCAACATTACGTCCCGATAGATGGTCTGTGTAATTCTCGACAGTTGGGAACAATAATGGCTTCCAAAAATACACTACTGTGATTACCCATTATGAACATGTTGTTGCTACACGTACGCAGGGGACGTAATCAAAATCATCCCTACCAAAAAATGCTATACATAATTTCTTACAAAATGACCATTTATTGCACACTTGCATTGCTATCGACATTTTAATCTTCTTCCCCACTTTCTCCATCATAAATGCACCAATTTCTTTAAACAGTCCTGAAGTAACTGGGAATGCTACCCTCCATTAGACGTGCTGGTGATGTAACTGGCCAAAAAAATTCAAATTAAAACCAAAATCAACCAAATTCATATTTTTTTTGCCAATTCACAAAAATCAAAACAATAAAAATTCAAAAGAAATCACCTTTCCTACCAAAGACTGTCAAGAGTTGAACTTGTTTACCAAAAAAATCGATTACTTCGGTTGCAACCCAAGCCAAATTCTTATATTCCACCCACACAGTTAATTGAGTACTTGAATGATAGATTCTTGTATTTTTTTGTGGACTTTGTCGGCCGTGAACATTTTCACGCTGGTCGTCGATAGCAACTTCAGTGGGGTCGGCAAATTGAATGAGTGAAAAGAGTGGGTTTAGGTTGTTCCTTTTTTTTTTTTTTTTTTTTATAGGCAGTAGACATTTTCAATGGAAGAAATGGTCTATTTTTCTTGCTTTTGTCTTATGTTTCAGCCTTTTTTTAAAAAAAAAATTTCCCAAATGCACTTGATTTCTCCCTTGCCATCTACACACTTTTTGTACCATTCCATTATCTAGTCAAATCTCATTTAATGAAGGACATGTTAGGTATTAAAATCATCTAGAGGGGTAAAAATGTCCAAAATTGACAATTTTGCAAGGACTTTAAAAAAGTGACATTTTTGTAAATGCAAACCTAAAATTTCACATCTAGTGTAATTTTCACCCAAAAAAATAACTTTTAAAATAAATGATTTAGATTTTACGAACTTTAGATTAATTCTTAATTTTCTTTGTAACTTAATAAATATTTGTCTCATTAAACTCCACGAGTCCAATACTATTTAGATTGCACCCTGTCCGTACATGTGTTGTCCATAAATGAACAATCTCTTATATTTTGTCCCACAAGAATGGTAGTGCTGCTGAGTGCAGTTGTACCTTTTTCATGTGATGGCATTTTAATCAGTAGCCAACAGTCTTATCCTACTACTTTTGATGTCCATATTAATAACTCTCTTACCCGACGTGTCCATTCCCATTCTGTGCACCAAATTGTCCCAATATCCAAAAAAAATTAAGTGAAAATTACCAAAATAGTCAATTTTTGACTTCGTATTTACAAAAATGTCACTTTTTTTTAGCCATTGCAAGAATATCAATTTTAGACCTATTTGCCTCTCTAGATAATTTCAAATACCCTACATATCCTAATTAAATGAGATTTGACTAATGGAAGAAATTATACTAAAATTAAATGAGATTTGACCTAATGGAAGAAATTGTATAAAAATCTACCTCGTGGATTTGAAAAAAAGGGGGGGGGGGATTAGACCCAATACCAATGGAAAAGGTTGTACAAAAATCTGCCCCATTTTTTATACCCTCATTCATATTCTTCTCCTCTCTTCCTTTCTCTGTGCTGGTGCATTCGAAAGATTCAAGAATGTCGAAAGTCCACTTCTCTTTCAAGTCTAAGTCTGCCATCGTCGACTCGCTATCCACGCCACTGCCTGCCTAGCCCTGCCCTACCGGTATAAAATCTAATTTCTATGTAATATGCATTTAGATTTCAGTATTCTTTCTCTTTTTTTGCATCTAACAATTTTTTTAAGTGAAGTGGGCTGAATTATGGCTATTTTATTGAAGTTTCGAAAACCATTGTGAAGATTCTAACGAAAATGCAATATCCAATTTCTAGTTTTATAAAGAAACTGCTTGGCGATGAATTTTATTTATTTATTTGGGTATTTTTCTCTAGTTTCAATTCAAAGGGGGAAATTAGAAATAGGAAATAAGTGGTGAAGATTTGACTTGAAATTCTTGTGGAAAGGCTAGAATGTGACTTAATGATTCCATTTCTCTTCCTCTTGAAGCCATTATATGAATTTGATTCTCACACAATCGGTCAACTCCAAGTTTTGCACATTCTGTAATTTGAGGAACAAAGTTGGAGTCTTTGCTTGTTTGGATCTTAAAAGTTCTTTCTGAAATACATAGAAACTCTTTTTCAGAATGTGGGGGGTTTTTTTTTTTTTTTTAACATTTTCCTTGGAAGATGGGGCTTCCTCTTAAGTTTCTGCTTCATTTTTGCTGCTGTTCAGTAAGAGAAAAACACAAGAACTAATTTTTTTTATTATTACTATTTTTTATCTTTGACCTTTATAAAAGATTTAGTTCAATATTTTCGACCCTTTTCAGCTCAGGAAATTGACTCTTCATTTGGATTTCAAAATTTGGAGTATTTTGAGGTTATGGATTTTCATTTGACATCAAGGATTCTGCTTTCTATGGAGAAGAGGAGGCACTTTTACAATACGAGTAGCATTAACTGGAATTAGACTTTTGCTACTGTGGTTTAGCTTTAGGATTTTTTATTTTTGTTATTGATACAGATTACAGAATGACAGAATCAAAAATGGCCAAAAATACAAAATCATTATATAGTCGCACTATTTATAATTGGAGAATGTGTATGGAAATTGGACAAACTTAATACTATGAAAACAATATTACGTATTTTATTTATTCAATGAATTGGGTTTTGATTTGTCTTCCACTTTTCAATCAAGGATTGTAACTCAAACTCAAAGCAAAGATGGCTTTTTGATAATTTATTATTGATACTCTAGATAAAACTTGAACATGTATGTATTATTTATTAATAACAATTCTTTACTTTGAGTTTAAGATTAGTAATTTAGTATAATGACAGAAAGAAACGTGAATCATATCTCATTGGAGGTTTACAGTTTACTGGTACACATCTCAATTGTAAGAAATATAGGAATTTTAGATATTGTAGTGGTGCAATTTAAAGGTGTTTGATATAATTTGCAGGTGCCAAATGTATTAAATATATCTTCACGTTTAATTTAAATTTATCTTCGATAATTAATTTTATAGGTTAAAAATTTTTCCGTTGAAGCTTACTTTTGTAATGAATGATTTGGGTAACGGCTTTCGGATATCCTGTGGGTTGTGGGAGTTGGTACAATGTTACAATTACGTTTGTTAGCATAAATTTCTGCATCCATTCATGTTTTCAGGTACATTTATATTTTTTTTTCTTTGTGGGGTTTAATTTCATAGTTATCATATGTAGGATGCTATTGAATCCTTGCTAGAAGAGGCATTGCCAAAGTCAACACCACACCGGAACTCATCAAAGAGAACCCGGGCAGCTGAAGTACATAATTTGTCTGAAAGGGTTTTTTTTTTTTTTATAGACTGAAATTTGTAGTTTTACTTTTTTTTCCTTTTAAGTTTCATTTTGGAGTTTGAATGTAGATGTTCCTGTAATGAATTATGTGTTTTGAAATTATGGGATTCATTTGACAGAGGAGGAGGAGCAGGATTAATGAAAAAATAAAGTCGTTGCAAAATCTAATTCCAAATTCAAACAAGGTAGAAACCACAAATTGTTTTATTTTCCTCTTTAGTGGATAGTTATAATGTCGAATTCAGTAAATCTAATGGGGTTTACTTTGTTATTTTCAAATGTTTATCTCTTGCAATTGTGTTAGACGAACTAGGCTTCAATGCGCCCTGAAGCAATTGAGTACCTCAAGTAGCTCCAACTTCAAGTACAGGTTTGCACTTTATTCTGTTTTGTGAAAAATAATAGAAAACGATAGAAGTCTTGTCTTGTGATAAAATGTTATTGTCAAAGCTTGGAAATATGTTTCAAGGATTATTGCTAAATTTTTGTAATTCATGTGAATTATTAAGTTACTATTCCATTTGCTTATGCTTTTGTATTGCACTTGTCGGTTTGATAATATTATTGGCGGGTTATTCATTGTTTGATCAATTGGTGTTTAAGTAATTAATTGCTTTGTCACTGATCCACTTATGACATTTTTGGTTAAGTGGTTAAACCCTCTTCACATTTGTTATTATCCGTCTTTCCATTTCTAAACATTTTGTGTTGTTTTATTATTATTATTTTTTTTTTTTGGGAATGAGACGGGTTGAAAATTTCGTGGACTAAGTTGGGGTTTGCTATATGGGGTATGTTTTCCTTTTTGATTTTGGCAATTGATGGAAAGAGATGTGAAAATTTTTGCGGCATTACATTTTTCGGAGTTTAAACTTGTTAAAAAAGGAAATCTATGTAATTTCTGGTTTTTTGGCCCCGACTGAAGATATGTTTTTGTACATGATTATTATTTTGCTAACTTTTTCCACTGAAGAGATTATTATCTGTTCACTTAAAAATTTTAGGTTAGACCTGCATTCAAAGCTCGGAATAGTGTGATCTGGTTTATTTGATTTAAAGTAAAATTCTCATAAACAATCTTGCAAATCATCCCTTAACTCCCTTTGCAGTTGACATTTATTCATTTGGGGACAATATGAAGTATTTTTCACCTGAACTAAATTTTATTAGACATTGGTTTACCACGAAGATTATGTCTGCACACAGCTCAAATGATAAAGTCTTTCAAATGTTAAATTTTTGTTTGAAATTTCTTTTTTCTGATTCTGTGTTTCGATATATAAGAGGCTTCATTCATTTATATTTCGGGCATCGAACACAAGTATAGAGAGAGAGAGAGAGAGAGAGAGAGAGAGAGAGAGAGCTTGCTTACGGAAAGGGGGGGAGGGAGAGAGAGAGACGCGTCTTTGAATTCTGAGAAAAGTGTTGTAGATAGGAGCAGGTTGTTTCCAGTCTAAGGTTGAATGTGGGGTTTACTTTGAATTGTAAATTATTTTTAATAATAAATTACCTGCGCTGGCTGGTTCCTCAAAGATCTTGTTTGGAAAAACTCTAAATTGTCAACTTATAAGTTGGGGCTCACAAACACATCTTCAAAATCCATATAATCGTGGATCTCAAAACTTATATAAGTTAAAATTTTAAAAATTGTCCAATTTATTCAATTTATAAGTGAACTTATTTTGATTTATACAATCTATGAATCTTAACTTTATACTTACATGTATAGAAAGTATTTAAAAACATTAAATCAATTTTAATTGATATATTTCGTGTGATTTATTTGTACCACCTAATTCTACTATACTCATTTATATTTGTTTATACGTTATATTATTTATAATTACTTGTCAAACATATGCTAAAATAGCAACCCGTTTTTCTTAACATGCTCCTAGTCTCCTTCATTTCTCATCTTTGTGGATACAAAAGTTTTCATTAGAAAAAGACTTATGGATACAAAATTCTGAAAATCATATTTTAATTAAATTATGATAAATGATAATGAAATATGCTGCTAAAAATATGATGAGATGTGTGGGTTTCTTAAAATTTATAATTAAAATTAATTATTAACTTTAACTTAAAGTTTTATCAATTTTTTTAACTAAATCTTGTTGACGAAGATGTGTTGTTGTGGTTTTATATGTCTCACCTCTCAATAGTTGTGATGATTTCTGGTATAAGATGGTGGTGGTGGCAATAATAAGACAATTTAAGTCGCAATTTTAAATATATTTTACACACCTTATCATAATTTCATATCATCACTTTAATAAAAACATTAGTGGTTATTGTTGCTGGGCTTTTGTTTGTATTGGACAGAAGACACGAATATCGAACCATCTTATGCTTGTGCAATTTTTTATCTCTCTTATGAAATTTAATTTTTATGAAATTTTGATGGATAACTTTATACATACGTTGTAATTTTTTGTGCAGCCAATTCCTGCGACTGCAAAAGTCAATTTTCTATTGTATGTTATAAAGAGGATTTGATTTTTTATGATTTCATTTGGTTGAAAATAAACTATCACATGGTAGGATTTGGTTGCTTAATTCGATGGGATGTCTAGGATGAATTAACAGTTATTTTCTTTCATTTCATTGATTGGTTTAAGTATTGTTGAGCTAAATGAGGTGTATAAAATGATGTCATTGATTGTTTTAAGTATTCTTTAAATAGTTGAGGTGAATGATATTGTGTCCTGCATACTGTGACCTCTAAAATTGTTTCGTTGAAATCACTTGCACACATATCCTTCACTGTCTCATATTGAGTTTCCATTTATGGTCACTTATTTTAATTTGTTTCCTATTTTTGAGAATAAGTACATTAACTTGAATGGCTACAAATCCGTAGGTCCTTTTGATTTTTTTCGTATCTTCTACTTCTATGTTAGTAATGATCATCATAGTGTTGCTAAGATTTCTCAACCATCTTGCATGTGAATAATGTTTAGGGGAACAATTATTGACTTGTGCTTCTAATTTCGGTGGTGTGGTCATCGTCCGAACACATTGATAGTCATTCTATTCCAAACCTCCCATTTGTATATACCATTACCAGGTGAGGATTCTAACACTTTCTTTCATTTTCAAGTGGGTTAGACATATGGTGTATTTTTACATGTAACTTATGTTACAATCTATGCTTGTATGGTGACATATGCATAAATACAATTGGCTATCTTTCCAGCTTCTAGCATGCATGTGTGCCTTCACACATTCTCCGTTTTTACTTCTCAAACATACTTCTATGTGGCAGTACATGATATGTTGAACTTGCACCCCTTAGCACGCATACCAACTCCCAGTGCATTGTCGACCCCGACACTTGACCCTCTGTTTTTCTCGACAGTTATCCTATCATCCCTATTTGGATATCAACCGTCGGTATCGACAGATCTCCACAGATAGTCTATCGATACCGATGTTTGATCTCTGTACTTCTCGACAGTTTACTATTTCCATGCATGATGTCGCTTCATTAAACAGTTAGAAATTATACAATATTGTTTATGCTTATAATCTAATTCCATGGGTTTTGTCAATGCACCTTGCAGGACAGATGGAGTTTAAATTCCTAATTCCAGAAGATGTACAGTTGCGGGTCCACATTTCCCAACAAAGCAACCTGAAGTACATGACGATTGTGATAGACCATTTTGACGAGCGACAACGTGAGGATTTTCGTAACTTCTCCCTCGGGTATCTAGCTGAGGTTCTAGACATTCAATTCTCCGCCCAACTAATCCAGCAGCTAGTATTCAAAAGCGTCCACGCTGAAAAGGTCAACAAGCTTTGGTTCAACGTGCAAGGCCACCTGATGAGATTCGGTTTACAAGAGTACACTCTTGTGACGGGGTTAAGATGTAGTCTATTCTCGGAGGGTGATGATTTTGATTGATTGATTGAGAGAAGGAGGTTGAAAGAGAGGTAATTTAAGTCCAACGACAATATTTCATTGGCACAACTACAGTTTACTGTTACTCAACTATCGACGACCCGAGCTAATTGTTGCAAGCTAGGGCTGGTTCTAATTGTCGAGAGAGTTTTCAATGCTCTGAATAATAATATCGGTATCCATTTGCCGACACTATCAATTGTTGACAACCTGGACTTCTTTTTTGCCTACTCTTGGGGGTAGAGTCAGATATGGACGTTTGTTGCACGGGTTTCGAGGTAGCTTCGCAAGAAAATTTTAAAAGGCCAAGAGGAGGAAGGAGAAGGAGATTACTTACACGGTTCATGACTTGTCCATTGCCATACAGGTACGCAAAGTTTGTAACATTATTCTAGCATGCATGATTTACCCCTCCGGTACCATTGCACCTACAATCTCGCCAATTTTAATGTGTTTCTCTTGTTACAACAGGTTTAGGCATACGAGACGATTCCAGAGATTAGGAGACACTTTGATCAGGGAGTCGATGAATGAATGTCACGAGTTCTTCGCTGGTCCGTATGAAAATAGCCATAGCAGCGTACATACGATACATTTTTAAAGAATGTACAGGTATAATTAGAACATGCGTTCGTTTCCTTTTTAACGTCTCGTAACAATCTCCTACATTCTCATGTGATTATCATAATCTTATTTTGCAGCTGCATGTGTACGCCACATTTCGCCCCACCGATGCAGAGTCTAAGCAGCCCTATTTTTCCACTCTCGTGCGGTACGACGATCCCTGGTGCCCTGCTCAATGACATTGCCAGGATTGTTCTTGCACTACATTTTAATTCATCGCATGTCAGTAGTGGAGTTGGTAGACAGTCGGGAAGGCAAGATTCGGAAGACGGAATGTCTAGTGGAAGAAGTGGTGAGGATGAGACATCTAGAGATGACAACGACGATGGATAGTCAGGAAGTGATCGCGACAACGACGACGGTGAGGATTGCGATGGTGATGATAGTGAGGATACTGGTGAGTCTTCCACACCTCCGATAGCACCGATTTCTTCTCCAGTGTGCGAGCCTACGACACAGACACAACCAGTTGGAACATCTGGATCAAGCCTAACCAGAGGGGAAGTGGAGGAGCTACTATTGGACCAAATAATCCTCTTTAAAATACGACTCCGGACTGTGAAGCTTGAAATTTAACAGCATGTGACGTCTGAATGTATAAGACTCCGAGAGTTCATTGCTGCCCTGGTGGCCCTACCTGCTCCGACCACAGCTCCGGGCGCGATGGGAGCCAATGTTGAGGCCAGTGTTTTAGGTAGTTTACCACAAGGTATGAATCTTACGTGTATAAACGTTTTGCTTATCAAACTTGACCATGGTCCAACCGTGCTCAACGTACCTATTTTTCACATTTTGTTTCGTGTTACAATTGAGATGTAGACGTACATGGACGAGGCACGGAATCATGCCCCGACAAGCATGACATGGCAGTAGACATAGGACATTCACTGCTTCTAGGTATGTGGTTTATTCACGAGCAAATCAAAACTTGTTATTCCCTGGACCTTGCATGATGCTTGAGTTGGTAGATGTAATGTACTCTCACTATGTCACTATTGTTTTCCACAGACGGAGCATACAGTGTGCCATGCTCGGACGAAGAGGAGCTGCCTGTTGGAACTGAACATCTGCAAGGTATTGTGGGTGATTCATGCGTAAATCGAAACATGTTATATCATGGACTTTGCAAGTTGTAAAACTTGACATAACAAATTTACTCACACTATTTTGCTGTTGTTTTCAATAGATGGAGTTGACATTGGGCCATGCCTGGACGATGATCACGAGCCATTGCCCACTTTCAATTGACGATCCGCAAGGTATTGCGTCCTTTATGAGTACTTTTTGCAATTTTATGTCATGACATTTGTTTTCTTTGCGACTTTGTGAAATAGCAACAACTTATTTTTGTAATATGATTCTCGCTTTGAATTAGATGGAGGATGAAACCAGCCGCACATGGTTGTGCCTGATTTGAGCGGTATGTGGTAGTTCACCAAATTTTTGCATTTTCTTTCATAGTATGTGCCTTATTATCTGCGAACAAGTGACATGGAACGTTATGCATTTACATTTGTGTTGTATTAATTAGATGGAGCTGCTACGGAGCTCTCACATGCGATCGGGGTCAACAATGCAAAGTTGGACAGTTGCAACATGACGGATGGCGAAGGTAAATTCATTATTACTAGTGCATATGATACGTATGCTTAGTGAAGAGCATTTTGGGTAACTCACTCGTCTCATTCCATGTTTTCGTAGGTGTTGTCGTTGAGGTACCTGTTCCCACCCTTGTACCAGAAGCAGGAGGTAGAGTTACTACGACGAAACGGTACTCCGCTCGACTGCGACATCCCGCTCCTGCTGCGAGGACTCCATACACAAGGGGGAGGGGGAAGAGAATAAAGAAGTAATTGTGAATGAAATGTCGGGATGATAGGACGATGTTGTTGTTTTTGGTTTTGCCTTGTCATTGGAAGTGGTGAACGATGTTGAGGAAAACAATTATTCACTCATTTTTATGTTTATTCTAGCATTTATGTTTGAATTACTCTTGACGTGTGTGTAGATACTTTGACGCGGGCATAACATTTTGCGTTGTCTATGCATTATGCCTTGTCCGTGTCTAATTTTTTGTCATATTTTGTTCTAATGTTACAGGCCAAATAACTTGACCATGTCTTATATTACGTGAACCATAGGAACGTAAGTTCACATGATAAGCGTTGTTTGTCACACTCACACATTAACTTGCTTGATAATTTTCCACTTGCAATGTTCAATCTCGTCCCTTCCCATATATTGTACTTCCTCTTTCCTTTTCTTCACTTTTTAAATATGTTCTCTGCATTCTTCTAATACTGTGTTATCGTTGAAGTTAGCTTTTTAAACATGATCTCTACATTATTCTAATTTTTAAAGATGTCCAACTTTCGACTTTGTTTCTATTTGATTTATCAATAGCACGCATTTAATTGTTTTCCTTAAGTGCTCTTCAGCTTCAAAGGATTTTTTCCTGGCACTACATTGCTAACTGACAATATGTTTGCGGTACGATTGAGCTATTTGAAATGCTAATTTTGGCTTTAAAAAATATTATCTGTTATTTTACCACATGATGTACATTTCTACTTGATTTTCCCTAGAAAATGACATGTACACCTAAAAGTTCTGGAATTGCGGCAAATTTGATGCTTCATTTATGCCATTTCATTGGAGGATGACAGCTTATCAAGGTAATCCATTTTATACTTAACACTCTTTCATACTGGATCTTCTGTACTAAACGTGCTTGTACTATACTTAAAAAATCGAAAAATGTCGTTATAACGTTTATATTGTGAAAAAACCTGACAACTTGTTGCAATTTAAATGTATGACATATTGTTGCAATATAAATTCAGTGGACGCCTAGGATCAAATGCAATTCAAATATATCATTCTTCATATTTGTCAGTTATGGCATATTTTTGCAACCCAACCCTTTATGGCAAGCTTAGGATCACATGCAATTCAAAGATAAGAACATCTTCATATTCATAATTTACGACATATTTCTACTACGTTAATGTACCATAAGCTTAGAATCACATGCAATTCAAAGATATGGTTCGTCATACTTGTAATTTATGGCAAGTGTGGACATCCTAAATTTACCATAACTTTAGGATCACATGCAATTCAAATATATCATTCTTCAGTCTACTGCAACAATGGTGGGTGTATCGGGGGTCCGACTGTGTCACATTAGGTAGCCACAATTGTCATGTGTCATTTCCCATAAGAGTAGGATCACATGCAATTCAAAGATAATTTTGTTTCAAATTTGTAATTCAGGGCATATTTTTTAACATAGGTTGCAGAGATATGAGCTCGTACAGATGAAGATCGGGTATGAAAAACGAGGCTTTGGTGCACTTTCATGAGATGCGACGAACTGTGAGAAAGTGTGGAACATCTTGTACAGGCATATATTCTGTCAACAATCTGCAAGGATGAATTTGTTATTTTTTCGTATTGTGTAGTATTATCGTCCAGTTCAAACATTTTATGTGGCATTTATTTGAAACTGTTAAGTATATTTGAAATTTATGTACAACAACCCTCCGTTTGCAATGAAGCCAGTTGGCTCGCACTACTACGGCATACGTATGAACAAATTAAAATTTCTTGTTGAAACGTGCTTGTACTTTCGTAATACGAAACATGGTTAACATAATAAGCCAATAAAAGTGCCCAAAGCATGACAACCATGGTTCAACTAGTTGACAACGGAGTTAATGTCTATTTCGTTTTTGTTTTATTCGTCGTGTAATGCGTGAAGATGATGCCCCATTATTGTGAGACACTGCTACCATTACAACCATGGTACAACTAAATTTTTTTCTTACAGCATTTGAGCTGCAGGAATCTAGACTTAGTAAATTGTACAAAGAGAATAAAGAGTCTTAAAGGTCCTACTAATTATGGAGAAATGGGGGATAAAGGTACTCTAAATTTATTGAACCATCACACCAATTGCTTTTCAAATGTACAAATAGATTGGACTTGGTGGTTGGGTAGATGATGACCATAATTGCTTCCTCCTTCAAGTTGCTTATAAATACAGTGTGAGTTCATTGTCACTCTTAGATAACTTAGTTGAATAGCATTGTGAGAATTTCTGTTTCTCACAAACACATTTCATTTCATTTCATCAATACTTTACTACATCAACATAATGAAGCACCAAAACATTCAACATGGACGAGCCGTTGCAGGTTCCTGGTTCATCTCCGTTATTTTCAATCTACATTTCATCGGACGATGAGAAAACTAATCCTCGTACAGGTAGGAGAGCCATTTTCCCCTCTTCCCTTTCCCAACTTGGAAGATGATGGGAGTGACGGTGGGCAATCACAGAACGATGTGCTCGATGCAGTGTTCGCAGACAACGTTGGATACGAGGGACAGTCTGACGACGACGGGCTAGCGTACGTCCCACAGAACGAGGTCATTATCATCTCGTCTGACGAGTCAAATAAAGGCAGGGGGAGAAAGTTTAGTAGTCAACGACGAGTGAAATGCCAACCATGGAATGTAGTGAATAAGTAGTGTATAGTCCAATCTTCTGTAGGGATGAATTCGGTTAACACAGAACCAAAATATCTGCATGAACATGTCCCTAAACTGTAATCCGGGTACTGTCTTTTGTGTACTCTGGTCAAACTGTCGAGAATTACAGATTCCTATATGTCGGGAATGACAATTTAAACGTTGGACTGTAGATCTATATTTTGCACCACGTTGAGTGGATGTTATAAAATGGTGTTTATCATGAGCTGAATTGACTCCACGAATTACGATGTTGCAAATTATAATTAATTTCATGGGTATTGAAAATAACATTTTTAAATGGACAAAACAGGGAAGTGGCTTCACGACCTCCCTTCATGTATGTAGAAGGACCGTAGAGTATAATTGGCTAATTATACGTTATCAAAGATTTTCTAGCAAAACCTTTTACTTATGCTTATTCTGAATAATAGAAGTAGATAATGTGTACGCAAACACCGTTATTTGTGTTGATGTTAACAAATGGGGTTTATCATGCGCGCAATTCGGCAAACTAATTACAATGTTGCAATTTACAATTCATTTGGCTGGGAATTGAAAACCGCATATTGTAATACTGTGTGATTCGTACAAGGTTTTGCTTACTACCTTCAAGTATTTTGAACAATCGTACAGTTGGAGGGTTAACTATACGTCTTTGAAGACATTGTGTTGAGCATGTTAAAATTATGTTGTTTTTCGTTCACAGAATCTATAGTTTACCATATACGTGAAGCTAATCTTTAATATTGTGCACGCTTTTGTCAACTGTCGGGAATGCAGAACTCATCTGTCGGGACGGACATTTCACATGTCGGGATGTTGCGTAGGTGCTAAACAGAACAGTCGAGTATAAAATTCGTATGTGCACAAAAGGATACTGAACATCTAGAAACGGTAATTATCACAAACTTTATAAGATAACTTCATAATGAAGAGTGCAATACGGAACATTGAACATACAACATTGATTGCATCGAAAACCTCTAAGAAACTTGTGATACATTGGGGTTTGAACACGTGCTCCGATTATGACCAATTTGAGCACAACGAGTGCATTTCCTGCTCCACCTCACAGACTCTTGTCTTAAACGCTTACGTCGAGTCGGTGGTCTACCTAGAGAGCAATGTATGAGTGGTGGCAAAATAAGAGTATATGTAATTAAGCTCAGAACAACCCAGTCCACTTCACGTCTATTCAGATGTGTAATAAAGGGAGCAAAGGTCATACATAGACTTTACTCCAAAACAAGCAGCACGAGTTGCATGAACACATGTCATACGGTTTAGTTGGAACTCACGACATGTGTAGGTGTCTTCGAAAAAGTCAACTATGTCCACATCGTTGGATAGTCCAACTTAAGTTAAGTTGTTTGTCAACAAATGTGCTCAAAGCTAATTCCATTTTCGAATGTCATCTGTAACTCGTTCTCCATTCTCGGCGTCAATACGGTACTGCATTCGATCGCATTTGTTTGACGTTCATAAAATCACTTCTACATAGTACTCCAAATGTGTTCAACCAAGCAGGTTATTGGTAGAGAACGGACTTGTCTCAACATGGACTTCAAAGACTCTGCGTTGTTGTTCGTCATAAAATTATAACGGTGGCCAATAAATAGTGCTCGGGATCAAAATAAATATCCTGCACGCTCTAACTACCTATGCACTCTTGCGCTCACTCTATGAATCTGTCCCATGAATCTTTCAAAGTACTCAATCCGAAAAGTTGTAGCAGCTCGTTTGAATAGTAATATTGCACTTGCGTTGCTGTACCGTTGTATTAGGTTCTTTTCGAGATGTCAGATACAACAATCATGGTGAGACAATGGAAACAACTGAGTAATAGCTTTGTCAATGCTCTTTTTCCTGTCTAAAACAAATACAATGTCTTCGGAGTCCCCTATAAGGTCTTTCAAGTTGGACATAAACCACTTCTAGAATTTATTATTTTCAGCATCCACGATCCTCCATGCCAACGGATATATCTGTTTGTTACCATCTTGGACAGTTGCCACTAGAAGTGTACATTTGTACAGACCCTTCAAATGACTGTCATCAACGCAAATAACGGGTCTTAAGCATTGCATGTAACCATGAATGCTTGCATCGAAAGTTAGGAAGAAATAATGAAACCTATTATGAGAATCAAGTTCGACGTGGGTTACTGTCCTCGGATTACTCTCTCAGACAACATGGCAGTACGAAGATAACTTCTGGAAACTAGCTTTTGGTGTACCGTGTAGCATAGTTAAGACGTGAAGCTTCCCTCTACGAGTTTTGTTGTAACTAATTTTCACACCGAATTTACGTTCCATATCATGTGCAATAACTGTAGGGTCATACGATCAGTATGGAGTATCCAGTTTTCCCAAAACTATGTGTATCCACGATCATTTAAGCATATAGTGTGATATAAAATACAATTTTGAATTTACTCATACACAAGCTATCAAAGTTCTTGAAGGTGAGTTTTAGACTTGGAACAGTCCCATGTGATGTATACAACATCCATGACCGTGATGCATATAGTGTGAAATTAAATCGAGTTTAGAATTGATTGAAGATTTATAGTTAGACGTGAAATGGCACTCATACAATTTCTTCCATTTACCATTTTGTTTCTTCTTAAATAGGAGAAATAGGGGTACATGAGATAAGAATTCATGTCCAATTATTGAAAAAAATTGGGGATTTGTCTTATTTGTGTAGGTGACTTTACCTATAATTTATGGAGTAGATTCATAAGTTGCATAAGTTACGTTGTTGTGTTCCCCTTTTCATTCACGAAGATTATGGGACACAATATTTTATTTTATGAATTGAAAAGGCTCCCCCTTTTAATGATTATTATCAAACATTCCCTTGTACTGCTGCGCACTGAAATAGCCTTTTTAAGTGCTTTACACGAATGTGCTATTTTTTTATTATTATTTTTTTGTCTAAAAAAATTGCCTGTCTTAAAATGAGATTTTAACTGTCTTGATAAGATTTCGTTCTTACCATTACAACTAGACTTTGATCTCACGTGAATGTGCTTCACAAGCAGTACTGCACATGATAATAGATAAAATTTTAATTTTATTCTTTATTATTCTTCTAGAGCGTTGGCTTATTCACCATTATTGAGTCTGACTCTACAAGTTAAGTGTAAAAACAAATTCTTTTCATGTATGTTTTTATGAGAAGTAGACATGAAATGAGAAATTCAGTGTTTCACTAAGATTTTAAATAGCAA
>NW_019232910.1:187514-188760 GCF_002742605.1 Olea europaea var. sylvestris | reverse complement strand
TGATAGAATATGTAGTTAAAAGTTGTAAATTCCATAAAAAGTGATTAATATTAATTATTGATTTTGACTTAAATTTTGACTTAATTCCTTTCGTTGAACCAAAATATATCTTTTATCTACTAAGGAAAAAGTACAGTTAAAAGGCACTACAACCATTAACACAAGAATAGTCTCAATTAAGAAATAACATTAGAGAAAAAGTAGCAAAGAACCATCCTTGTTTGCCTCCCATGTTATAAGGAATGCTGCCACCACCACCACTTTTTGTGGCCAAAATGGGAGGCCGCCACCACCACGCTGCAATGAGGAACAATGCAATCTTGGGAAATGGGTAATGAATCTTGAAAGCATATAAAACATATTTGGAACGAATAATGTTTTTCAAATATCAAGAATGCATGTTTTAATGTAGAAATTTACAAGATTTAAGTGATACAAAATGATAGATGAGATGTACAACTAAATGAATCACATAATTATATCTTTAATTCAGTAAATCATAATGTACCTAAAATGGTGGTGTAGCACCAAAGATATTAAAATAGAATTATTCTAAATTTATGTTTGTTTAATTTTCTTCACAATGTTTGTTGACCACAGAACTCCGATCTCATGAAAGATGTGAGTTTGGCTATAACCCTCAGCTCGGATTTACTTATCGTAACCCCAAAAAGACATCACGATTGCCACTTATCACATCACCATCTCAATCTCACACACTTGTTAAAAGTGATGTCATCCCCCCCCCCCCCACCCCAAAGCCATCAATTCAAGGCCCGAAATCTCCAATTACTTGCAGATCATCATTACCTGAGGAAATATTGGCACATGTCCATTGACCTCGTCAACCAATCACAAGAGGATTCGATGAGCCGAGTTTCGAGCTTGGTACTGTAGTTGATTTGATGTAATTTCGGTTGGAGTGATACAAAATGACGTTAGATGAGATGTACAACTAAATGAATCACATAATTATATCTTTAATTGAGTAAATCATAATGTACCTAAAATGGTGGTGTAACACCAAAGATATTAAAATAGAATTATTCTAAATTCACGTTTGTTTAACTTTCTTCACAATATTTGTTGACCACCGAACTTTGATTCATGAAAATTGTTCGCAAGCCCCACCTCAGGTAGATATGAGTTCGGCCATTACCCTCAACTTTAATTTGCCTGTTGTAACCCCAAAAAGATGTTACGATTGTCACTTGTCACATCACCCTCTCAACCCCCCCCACACACT
>NW_019232910.1:171237-187443 GCF_002742605.1 Olea europaea var. sylvestris | reverse complement strand
GTCCCCCCCCCCCCCCAAAAGCTCCAATCCAAGGCCTGGAATCTCCAATCACTTGTAGGTCATCATTATCTGAGGAAACATTGGCACATGTCCACTGGCCTCGTCAACCAATCACAGGAGGATTCGACGACCCAACTTTCGAGCTCGATACTATAGCTGATTTGACGTAATTTCGGTTGGAGCCCTATATAATTAATAGAGCAATAGTATTCTTAAGGACAAGTGACTTTTTATACAAACTGATTACACAATTACGTCTTCCCAATATAATTCGTGGTCTTTTTCATAATAAAAGGGAAGACCGCCCATTTTTCTTAAAGTTGACTCGAGATTACTCTTTACAAATTTTGACGTCAACAATGTTAAACACTTGAAAATCTATAATTCATGAGAAATTAATAAAAATTGTTGAAAACTTGAAAAAAGTTTCTTGATTCTTTTTTTTATTTTTGAAATATTTAAATATTGAGAAAACTTAAAAAGGAAATTTTGAAAGCATTATGACTTCATTTATGTTTTAAACACGTTTAACTTCAAGAACCTACTGAATTATGAATAATTAATATCATGCTAATCGTCATGTCAATAAAAATTGAGTACGAGTTATATCAAGGCCATCTAAACCAATGGGCCAAACATTGGGCCACAAGCTCTTAGTTCATGTTAGGCAGGCTTGGGCTAAATAGCTAGCCCCCGTTTGGCCCTCAATTATTTAACATTATAATTTATTTCTCTTATTTTCAACCACACAATCTTCCATAAAATAATATGATATGAAAAAAAAAACATTTTCGTCTTTTTCAGCCATGCATTCTTTAAAAAAAAAAAAAAAAGGGCCTATTCCAAAAATTATAATTCCAAATAATAGAGATCAAATGGAGCTTAATATCTTAATATTAAGGAATAAAAAATTACCTAGAAACCTACCTTTAAAGATTAATTTTCAAAAAATAAAGGGATTGAATTTTACTACACAAATTAGGTAGTAATTAAGTTTAAGTAATTATAATTAATAAAAATTTAATTAAACCTAATCTACATATTCACCTTACCCAACCCCTATCCCCACACACGCACCAATGCGCCATTCATTTCAAAATCCCTAAAATAAATTCTCTTACTAGTCATTATTTCTCTTGTCTCTTCTCACCCACCCACCCATCCCTAACCCAACCTATTCTCATTTCCAGCGTTGCTGAACAGGCATAACAGAATCGTCGCGCATAGCGGTTAAGCCTTGTAGCGTTGGTTGCTACTTGCAGAAGCGACAAGCACTGTGCATAGAAATAATGCATTGTCATCGCTACAATGTGTCACGAGCAACGTGGAAGCCGATTAGTGAGGATCATGTTAGGTGACAACTCTAGTCGTGATGATTCCAATGTCACTTCAATCACCTCCATTAGCTATGTCATTCAGATCAAATTGGAAGTCAATAGTTGTCTGACAAATCTCAATCGTCGAAGCACTAGTAATTTGTTTGGTGGGGAGTGGTGGCGGTGTCCAAAGAGTGATGAGTTTGGAGAGGGCTTTTTCCGGCAGACCAAAAGCTAAGCTGAAAGCTCGAGACAAGTTGACACACTCGAACATTGCAGAGCTTTGTCGATGGCATCGTGGATTTTCTCGATCATTAGTACCTCAGATATGTGTTTACCACCATGATTTGAAACCAAAAAATCTGCTGCTGGACGGGAATGGAATTCTAGAAGTATCAAATTTTGGGTTGGGTGCACTGGTTGCAACAATGAAGGGTAGGTTGAGAAAATTGTTGTTTTTTTTTTTTTTTTTTTTTTTTTTTGGGTTATGCTGAAGAGTGAAGGAAAGAGACAATTTAGGCTTTTTTCAAATGAACTACGAGTATTTTTTGATTTGGCTGCAACGATGAAGGTGAGTAGTTTTTAATCAAATCTGTTGTTTAGCCAGAGTTTTGGGTGGTTGTTAGAGTTTTACAAATGGTGTCGATGATTTTCTGATTTGTTGGGTGGTTCTATTGTTGGTGGTGGTATAGGCTACGATGGTTTTGCTGTTAATGGTACATGTGGTCGCAGTAAGGTGGCGCTCATTTGGTTTGTTACATTGCTACATTGTGGTGGTGCCGAAGTGATGGTGCCGGCGGCCATCTGGTGTGACCAAATCTATCTTCATTATGACTATCTGTGATCAAATCTATGTTGACTGTGACTGTAGATGACTTGGTTACTTATAGTCACAAATTAATCTAACCTGGTCACAAACAATCACAATAAAGACAAATTTGGTCACAATTAGTCGTAGATAATACAAGCCAGTGAAGGTAGAATTTATGGTCGTGAATTTGAGTTGAATGTGGTGGTGGTGGTGCATTAGAGGTATTGGTGGTGGTGATTGGTGATGGATTGTGATACTGGTCTATGATGTGTGCAGATTTATCTGTGGTGACCCTATGTGATCATGTATGTGTTTATTGTGATTGATTGTGACTAAACTTGCATTAATTGTGACTTAGTCATATACCGTCACAGTTAAGATTGACCTGGTTACAAACAATCAATTTGAAAGGATAGTAATGGATAACACAAGTTAGTGACATGGCTACATACAATCACAAATTAAGAGTTAAGACGGTCAAATTGAAGAGAAACTTTGTCACCATTAGTTATATGTAACACATGTATGGTCACAAAAAACACAAGTTCGTGGATGGGGTGCAATCTTCATAAAAACATTTTAAATTCTTGGAAAATTTCTATAGGGTAGGTAGGGATGGTTCCAGGGGTCGGGTGTAATCTCCAGAAAAGATTTTAAATTTCTTAAGATTTTCTAGGAATGGGGTGGTGGGATAGGTTAGGGTGTTGGGGAGATGGTTTTGAGGGTGGGATGTAATCTCCCAAAAATGTTTCAATTTTTGAAATTATTTTATAGGTTGGGTGTCTGGGTTGGAGAGGGTGTAGGATATTATTCATTGAAATATTATTAATTTGTTAGAGTGCGTGGGAATATTATTAATTTGGGTTAGGATAAGTATATATTGTAAATTAGAATTAGTGTCTGAATTTTGAAATAATTTTATAAGTTTATTAGTCTCAAGATGTAATTCTTATATGTAGAAGTTATATATTGTTTACATTAAGAAAAGTGAAAATTACATCCATATATAAATTTTAACTTTCAACTTAAAAATATCAAGTTTAAAACTTATTAATTAATAAATGTCATAAATACTAACAATATTATTATTAAATTCATTATCTATCCACTCTCTAAATCATACTCACCCAAATTCAAACCCTAAGAATTCCAAATCACACTTCTCTTCTCCTACACTAGTCAACCATACGCAGAAGAGCTACGTTGCACAGCAACGACGATGAGCACTGCTACGACGAAGGGCCATCGCTCGTAACCACATTACACCACGCATAGTGGGTTTGAATATAGGAAAAATGGTGGCTCTGACGTATATTTATTTGTTGGTTAGAGAAAGACTTGTGGCTCTTGTGGTAGTGTGAATAATGGAAAAAGATGTGGCTCCATAGTAGATTCGTTTGGTGGCAAGAAAAATGGGGACTAACAGCAGTACTGAAGTTTCTTCAAATGATGGAAGGTCTAGCCAAGGTGGTGGTTGGAGAAAAACTTCAGGTATTTGTGGAGGAGAAAATATTGGCAGTTTTGAAGAATTTGAGATTGAATCAGAAGTTAATAACCATGGAAAACTAGGTGGTCTAGTGGTTGTGGTGGTTATGGTGCAGCGGCAGAGGTGATTGTGGTGCTATGTTAATGGTGGTCGTGGTGGTAGAGTTGCAGTGGAATGGGATAAAGAGCATTTGTGATCAATTATTTGGTTGATGTGATCAATAAATGGTTAATTTGTGATCAATAAATAATATATGATCAATAAAATAGATAATTTGCGACCAATACATAATATGTGATCAATAAATTTGTAATTGTGACCCATAGTTTATAGTTTAGGTGCATAGCAACGATGGAGCTGTGCTTGGCGATTGTTTGGATAGATCTTATGGTGGTGTACATATAGGAAAAAGTGGTGGCTCTGGCGTAGATTCATCCGTTGGCGGGAGGAAGACTTGTGGTGGCTCTTGTGGTGGTGTGAAGGAAAATAGGTGGTTCTAAAGTAGATTTGTCTGCTGACGAGGAAAAAATGGGGGCTAACGGCAGTGCTTGAGTTTTTTCAAACAATGGAAGGTCTAGCTGAGGTAGTTATGGGAGAAGAAAGTCAAGTATTTGGGGAGGAAAAAATATTGACAGTTTTGGAGAATTTGAGATTGAATCAGGAGTTAATCATGGAAAGACTGGATGGTTTGATGGTGGTGGTGTCAGTTGTTGTGGCAGCGACGATTGTGGATTTGTGGAGTAGGATGAAGAGCGTTTATAATCAATTATTTGGGTAATTATAGGAATGTCAAATTGGCTCATCGACTCGAGCGACTCGACCCGAGAAAAAGCTAAAGCCGACTCAGCTCGTAGTTTAATGGACACGAGCCAAAGCTCGAGCTGAATTCGGATGACAATCCGAGCCTAAGCCAGCCCATGAATGGGTGTGTGCAGTGTGCTGCCTGTTTTTTGCACCCAGCCACAATTTAGAGAAAAATCGAGCCAAGCCACAAATTTTTAGTCGAGCTTTAGCTCAAGCCAAAAAAAGCTCGAAGAGTTATTTTACCAGGTCATGCCCAAGCCGTAAACTTTGACTCGACCTGACTTGTTTACATCCGTAGGTTATTGTGACTGATAAATAACATGTGACCGATAAAATAGATAGTAGATCATTTATGATCAATAAATAACATGTGACATAAAAATGTGACATTGCAAATAAATTTGTAATGTAACTCACAATTTATTAATTTGTGACCAATTAATTTAATAATTTTGTGGCAGAAAAAGAAGTTGCAATTTATAAAATTTGTGATTTATGAGCGAAAAATAAATCGTAAACAATTAAATTGATCATTTGTGGTTTATAAAATTTATGATTTGTGATTGTGACTAGTAGTAACTTTGATCGTAAATTGTATAATATTGTGATCATAATATATTTAATTACCTATTCAATTAATAATATATTTCTATTTATTTATTTAATTAACAAAATTGAATTACGACCTGATTTTTTTAAATTTAAAACAAGTTTCATAATTTTAAAATTGTATCTTATAACTACTTCATATATATATTGTTCCTTCATGAAAATTAGGGTGCGTTTGATTGCGAGTATGGAATTTATATGGAAAGAAAGTAAATTCAATTACCTAAACTTATTTGTATGAAAATTATTAATTAAATATATTGATTGATTTAGTTTTCAACCTAAAAATATATATACTTGTCCATTTTTTATTAATGGATAGATGAGAGAAAAGTAATAGATAAGAGAAAGAAATAGATAGTGAATTCCTGAAAAATAAAATCATCCTCCTTAAAGAAATGCTTTTCTTATTTTTGAGGAAAATATAGTCATATGATTAAAAGTCAAAAAATATTTTTTATGAAAAAATTTTCAATCAAAAAATTTGGGGTGAAAAATGACATTTTTCATTTGGAGAAATTTGGGTAATTGTGAACTTATGAATTCAAAATAAAGAAGTTTACTATGGCCGTCTATCAACTTATTCCATATCTTTATTTCTATCCTATCGTATTACAATTTAAATAAATTATCTTGGAGGGGGATTCATGAGGATTAAAGTTAGGCCCCCATTTGGTAGCAATTTTTTATCCCAAAAAATCAATTTTTTGATCGTTATTTTACTATTCCAGTCGTCATATCTGACTTCTTCATTCACGGGTGGAACTCACTTTTCTCTCTAACGATCAAAAAATCAATTCTCCTAATAATCACTATCGAGCAGGCTCTAAATTTTTTAATAGATTGTGATAGAAATTTTTGAAATGTGTGGTTGAAAAATTGTGGAACTCATAAAAAATGTATTAACATTGATTGTTTGACTTTGATTTAAATTAAAATAAAATTTTAATCCGTGCCAAACAACCATTAGTTTCTACTCTACAATAACACGAATGACATGCCTACTATAATTAGCTTCCCAATCAAATATCTTTCATTCTCAATTTTGACTGAAAGCAGAACAAGAACTATTATCATATCACATTTTACAGGGATAATTGCAGCTGACCTCCAAACCTTTCAAACAGACGCAAACTTTCCCTTAACATTTCATTTATTGCAATCATCACTCCCAAACCTTTCACACCATAGCAGCTGATGTCCAAATGGATGAATTCCATCCATATTTTTGTTAGTTGACAAAAAAATTTGAGTTTGAAATAATTAAAGAAATAAACCAAAAAAAGGAAAACAAAAGTTCATCTTCTTCACCCAATCCCCTCACCCCAAATCAAAACCAAAATCAAGTCACTATCCACAACCGCCGGTGCCATCGCAAAGTTCCAGCTCCACTACTCCCATCCACTCACCCATTGCCACCATTGCAAACCACCGTCATTGCTGCCACCTCTCATCCCGCAACCAAAAATCAAAACCACTCACTGTCATTGTGGTCTTTGCCACCGACCTCACCATTGTCGCAACGATCCCCAAATTTAATTCCATTACAACCATACCCTATTTCAAACACTAAAGCATGTTGTACAACATGTTTGAGTTTCATGGACAAAAATCAACTCTGAACAATTTATTTCCTCAGTGACAAAATCAATTTCAAATCTGGTCTTCATCGAACAATAAAAGAAATCAGCAAAAAATTAAACCAATTTGGTGGTTAATTTAACCAAAACAATGCCAGACCCGAGCAGAATTTTACCAAAATCTAACAATAACTTTAAATCCTTAAAACAAAAAATGTTAAATATAAGTGAATACTGGAAAAGTGAGTAATATAATGAAAATCAGCCAGCAAAGGTAAAGCGACCATTAATTTCACATTTTCAAAAGTTCAAATATCCGCCCAACCTGAAAATTAATAAAGAGAAAATATATAATTTTGATAAATTACAAAGAGGCGGAGGTGGAGCCCCAAGGGAGTGGAGAACTGCTGCGGAAGTAGGAAAATACGGTAGCAGAGGTGGATGACGAAGCCGGTACGGGGACGGTTGGAATTTTGCAATTTTTGTTCATTTTTAAAAGGTTGAACCCAACCTTAATGGCCTCCACCGCCCCGCCCCTATAATTATATATATATATTTTTTTTTTTTCTTTTTTTTTTTTATTATTTTTTTTAACGGCAGTCACCGACGGTTGCTATGATTTTGGTTTTGATTTGGGGTGGAAGTGGAGGAAGAAGATGAACTTTCGTGTTTCTTTCACATTTTTTTTATTATTTTAATTGTCTAATGTGTTAAATATAAAATCACTATTTTACCCTTTCGAAATTAGGAAAAAAAATTTGTCAAACCCAATTTTCTGGTCAACCAACAGAAATATGGATAATATCCATCCATTTGGATCTCAGTGAATTTTAATAATTATACAATCAAGGTTGACAACCTTCTCACAAAAGAAGGGTCACAATTTTCTTATTTATCGAGGATCCCATCCCTTGTTTGTGGTGGTCAACATCGGTTGTATATGTCGCATGGTTAGGTCTCAATTGCTACGGTTTGAAAGGTCTGGTATGATAGCTACAATAAACAAAAAGATTAAGGAAAAGTCTGCAACTATTTGAAAGATTTAGGGGCTTAGCTACAATTATCCCTATATTAAACAAAAGGACCTTTTGTGGCACATGACAACTTGAGTACAATTCTCAATATTTTCATTGCCTAGAATACGAGAATCTTACTCATCGGGTTGTATCCAATGAAAATGCAGCAATCTTCCTCCAAACGACTCCAGGATTCCTCAAAGTACCTTTAAATCATCTGACTTTCCAATGGGGAAGTAATCCAACCTCAAGTGCTGCCACCAAAAACTCACACAAGGAAAACTTAATCTAAAAATACAAGGTAAAATGCTATTACACCTTTGGAATTTCAGCTCCATCTTCTTCCTTTCATATTATAGAGGTCGTGCTTAGGATTTTTTGGTCCATATAGTAGTAGAAATAAGCAAGATAGAACGACTGACTTGGCTAAGAAACGGCTTATTCCTCTGATATAGAAAGAGGCATATCACAAGCTTGCCCAAATATATCAGGGATTCCTACCCAATTTTGCTTCTCCCTTGCTTCCCAGTATCCACCCACATAACGATAACAACCATCCTCATCCTTCCGAAACCATCTTGGTTGCCAGCCTCTCTCTTGCAGCTTCCTTGCCTGCACTATGTAGAACTTTAACTCTTAATTGAATTACAATAAACAAGGTAGCTTGAAAATGGAAGCACAGGCGAGTCTTTGGAATATGACATCACCTGCCAACTTATTTAGTTATAATCATGCATTCAAATGACGTAACATAATTTAAACAGATTAAGACTAAGATAGTCATTGTCCTTGAATCACTGGACACATTTGGCTATTGCATAAAATTTAAACCCCCGTTTGGCCCCCATTAAATTTCATTTCATTTTTCTAACTCCTATTTTCAACCACAAAATCTTCCATAAAATAATATTTCATGTAAACCGAAAAATTTTTCTTTTTTTTTTCGACCACTCATTTTTCAAAAAAACACTATTCCACCATTTTCATTTCAAAAAATGGGGGCCAAATGGGTGCTTACTTTATCCAGTTATCAACCTAAAGAGCTATCATTCACGAGCATTCTGATTCCTTAAAAAATGCGCTAGAAGCAGGGGAGGCACACCAATGTTAACATGGTCTGATGTGGCTACAGAAAATATACATCTATAAAGCACAAAATAGCTGGGAAGAAAACGTTCCGATGATCATTTACTAATGCAATACTTTGCAAGTGGACTACAAACTATCTCAGTTCAAAACAGGGCGTTCCAATTTTGAGATGTCACATCAAATGAATATCATGTCAGACCAGCTTGTTAATAAAGTTCTATTATGAAGGCAGTAGCACGTGAAATGATACTAAGATTACTGAAAATCATTCTCCTGAATTGGCATGTGATCTTCGTAATGGGGTGATAAACCGGAAATGAAAACTGCAGAGCATTTTTGGCAGAAGACAGCCTAATATTCCAATTCCTGGAAAATATTTAGCCGCCTGTTAAATTTTGTTGGTAGATAGATATATAACTGTACCTGTCTTTGTAATTGTTCAAGTCTTAGCTTCTCCAAATTCGCCAGCTCATATTCTCCATTCTCTAAATGCCTTTGATCAGGTCTCAACCTTGAGTCTGTCGGTGGAAGCTTCTCTCTTAAATCAGGTGTGACTTCATTTAAAGATATGGCAAATGGTGTGAGATTATATCTCGTTTTAGGAATTGATCTATCTCTTTCCCAGAGCAACACAGCTTCGGTCATTGGATCATACCCCTTCGGCTTATTAATTGGATCTCCCATCACATAATACATTGCTTCATCCCACTTCCCTAGCAGCATTGCTACCTTCTCTCCGGTTCTGTTGTCTTGCACAAATCCATGAACCTATTATTTAACAAATCAATAAGAAGTATATTGATAGCAAGGAAAGGACCAAACCAAACTCACAATACTCAATCAGCACAACTATTTTAGCCAATGGTAGTAAGCAATGGTGAAAGTTCAATCTTTGAGGGGTGAAAACTAGTAAGCTGGGAAAGATATCTTTAGACATAAAAGTCTGTCCAGTTAAGCGCTATGGGAAAGAAAAGTATTTTATGCTCTCTATTATTACATTGACTTTGTAAGAAGATCATAGAAGAAGAAAAAAGGATTAATAAATTTACAAACGGGGATGACTTGTAAAAGACTGCTCACCTACAGTTGTCCCAGGATCTATCAGGTGAGTCTAAAATTATAGTGACCACTTTAGTTGTGTTACAATTTATTTGGTGATTTCTAGCCATTCTCATGTTTGCTTTAGAATCTATGCGTTGGTTAGGCTCAACGTTTGTTCTCTGAGATCTTGTTAGCCAACAGGCACGCTTTGTGAGCTCGTGTAGTGTAATCCTCTATTTGAGTTAGTGAATTTGCTTTAGAGGTTTGTAACAAGTATACTACAAGTTTTAAGGCTAATTCTCAATAAATATGGGTACATAACAAGAATGCAAAGGTAGGAGATTTCATTTACATATTCCACCATAGGTGTCCAGCCACAATATATACAAGAATTAATCTACTTTGCTAGAAGAAATTGTCCATAAGCAGTGCCAGGAGATGAGTTAGAGGGAAATGATTGAATGAAAAAGTTGATTGTGTTTTATACTGTCTATTGATAGAGTGTCATGTGACATTATATAAATTATTATGTAAGTCTTGATGTACATGTAGCATGATTGTATATATAATATATCCTTAAGAGTTGAGAAAATGAAGTAAGAAAACAACATAAAACTGGAGGGCTTGGCTTCAGAAACTAACTTCAAATATTTGTGGTTAAAAAGCATGAAATGTACCTGATGTGGGTTTCGGTCTATAATGGACTGCTCCTTGAATTTGAGCTTACAGGAATAGTTACCACTGCCTTTGATGCGCATTGTACCATAATGATCACAATAAATTTTACCAATTATGATATTGTATATAGTAGTAGTGACCTTGCTCCACTCAAATGTCTCACCATCTTCAAACTGCAGGGTAAGAATCCCCATGGGATCAAGCTGAATGGATCGTCCCCAAAACTTGCCCTTGAGATTAGAATCTGCCCAAAATTTCCAACCGCCGCCCTCACAATGACAAGCAACAGTCATTGGATGATGACTTACCTGAGAGAGAAATTGAGAAATTGACAGAACCAATGACAGAATGACACGAGGGCATTCGGTCACCCTAGGTGTTAATGTAGCAGAACTCTAAAATGCCAAGGAAGAAGACAGAAGTAGACCAACCTTTTCAGAGAAGAAACGTAAACCCTTATCTGGATAGTCAGCCTCATAGGTTTCCCCAAGTAGAGGATTAAAGGGTTTGCACTGCCGACCTTCAGTTGACGCATAACCAGACACAGCAAAAGCTGCTACATTTAGAATTCTCATCAAATCATTTCCCTGCAGAAGGTAATATATTATTTTTAATTATTGGTAAACAGGAAAAAAAAAAAAGGGTTACAATTCCCAATTACAGTGTGATCCAATCTAGGAATGAAGACATGAAACAGAGAGAGAATTTTGATAGAGGAAAAGAGAGTAAGGCGGCAGGCCATGAGAAGAGATGACATTTGTACACTTTACAGCAGGATCACACAACATTGTATTACATTTTTAAAGTTCACAATTCGTTATCCACAAAATTGAAGCCTATCCAAATATTTTAAGAAAAATTAATTACTCCATCCCTCCCAGAAATTAACTCATTGTCCTAAGAAAGGAGGTCAAAATTAGTTGCATTATCATCAGAAAACAATGTTTCAACATCTTAGTGCACATCAACAACCTGAAATTTTATGCAACTAGCAGATCATGGTTATTAAGAAACTTCATTGCCACAAAAGAAACATGGCTGAGTAGCTGACCTGCTTTCCCCATTCCA
Source organism: Olea europaea var. sylvestris (assembly GCF_002742605.1). NCBI lineage: Eukaryota > Viridiplantae > Streptophyta > Magnoliopsida > Lamiales > Oleaceae > Olea > Olea europaea. The sequence continues at coordinate 175,945 of NW_019232910.1, read as the reverse complement.
ATGCTCGGTCAACTAGATACGAATATTCCAAATCTTCAAAGCATTTCTGCAATGAGGATAGAGGCTCATTGAAGTAAACAGGAAGGCAAACACCAGACAAATCCTTGCCAATATTATCCTTAATTATGGACCATAGGCCTACTGGCTTGTCTTTCTCCTTTGGCTCTGGTAAGCTATCTCTTCTTTTTATGTATGGATATTGAATTTCCTTTATTTCTGTTCTAAATTCTCTTGCACGGTCAGAAAAGTATTCATTATCAGAAGTCCAAGGTCTGGAAGGATAGCCATTATTTTCTCTACTTTTATAGGAAGCACTTCTCAAAGACTCTGCAGACAAAAAGTCATTTGTGTCAAAAAAGGTTCCATCCTCTTCGTCCGTTTCAACATCGACTCCGTATCGGCTTTCATTATCTGCATCTGACTCACTTGCACTGCCCTCTGACATAACTGAATAAAAATCTGTGATGGTTACATAAAGACGGATTAGCCATTCAAATTTCTTGCAGAACATAAGCATATGGCAAAAATTATGTTACTCATCAATTTAAACTTGAATAAAACATCCCACTGACCGCTATATCTTCTATTCCCTTGTCCACAGCATGAATCTCTTCCCTTAGTTTCGTCAACTACAGTTGTTTCCAACTCAATTTTATCGGTCTGCATAAAAACTATGGTATCATACTCCTTAAATTTCAAGGCTCCAGGAGCACATGTGTGAGGGGAACAATGAGTAACAGAAGTATAAAGCAGGACATGATGTAATGCAACAGGCTATAATGTTCTGACAGATAGAATGATCCATCAAAGTTCAGAATGCAATTACATCTATGACATACATAGATTCATACCAAACTGATCAACTCAGTTCACGAGACACATATGATTACATGAAAACAAAGTGAAATTTTTTCGATAGAGGATGGAACAAAAACATTTTGCAGTGTATTTCAACTTAAAACTTTGAGCAATAAGGGGCACATAAAGGAAAGTGAAAGCTCCAATCAAGATAATCACATGTGATCTCTACGCTTGTTAATCAGAAATCAATTAATCCAAGTCAAATGCATGCAAAAACAAGAATGAAATAAACACCTCTAATTGCCTTAAGGTGTCCATCAGCAAAATATGTTTCAGTTGAAGAGCCTTCAACTGATTCTGCATCTCGCCAAGTTCAGAGAGCATTATAGACTCACAATCTTTTATTACAGTCTCACTCAAGCCTTCCTGTATTAATCGTGATCGTAGCTTCTCTGTAGAAACAACAAATTCTTCAGAAGGTTCAAAGTCGTTGCTTGTCAATACTCTAGGGAATTTGTCCTTGGCAACTAGAAGGGCTTCAATCCATGCAGCTCTGTCCTCTTTGAATTGACAACGCAAATGGAGAGTTTTTGTTCCTGTGAATATTGAAAGCCTTTTGTCATCTGACTTGCTGGCTCGAACTGAAGAAACCTGTTGAACATATCGTTAGGCATTTAGCAGGCTACAAGATTAGGAAATATCATGATTGTAGAACTAGAATACTTATCTTATTACAATAAGTCCAGTATCATATGACAATGTCCGTTCAGTACAAGTAAAAATCCAGAGTTCGCAATGCACAAACTTTGCAGCAGATATTTCAAGGATATTATGTTTAGGCATTAATAGGAAATCAAAATCAACTGGAGACTTTTCGCAGCAAGGCATACAAAACAGTGGTTACACATATCCGCTATAGTTGCTTAAAAATGTACCCAGCATACATTGAATTTCCGTGCCATACCCTTGTCTCAAATGACAGACTGGAAAGTGGAAGGTTGATGTTTCAATTCACTTCTTCACAGCCATTCTCCTCACACCACAAAAAGTTAAAAACTTTTTCCAGTTTTGATCTGATTCATACAGTAGACTGAAAAAGGTAAATTTCCTAATTTGAAGAGGGTATTTTTAGCTTTTTCCTTCATATCCATACTTAGATATGACGTAATTTATTTTCCTGTATACATTTTTTAAATAAATATCAAGCATAGTTATACAATCTGTAAATTGACATTAATAAACTAGAATTCTATTGCTTTCAACTTCTAATCCCATGTTTCCACTTTTTAGAAGATAAGTTCCAGGTGACATATAGCTAGCGCAGTATACTTTTCAACCCATAGGCTTCCTTTGAAGAACCAAATAGTCCAAGACGAATTAAAACCCCACAAAATGACACAAATTGAAATATTCCAGACACAGAAATAAAGTAAGCAGGCCACAAAAGGAAGCCTTCATCCTTTTGCCTCATCATGAACACTTCCATTGAAATATGCATATTGAAAATGCCATTATCATAACTTTTCTTCACCAGTTTATTCACACAGAGCTATGGAAAACCAACCACAACAGTTAAGTCTACATATCTATAATAATGGCAATGGCATGCACAAAATATACACAAATTCATATATAAATCCAAGCTAAAGGAACTAACCTTCAAGTGTATTTTCCCAAACGGCTTCCACTGTCTCTCTGAACTGAATCCGTTACCGCGGTAACCATGGCCGCTCCCATTACCGCTACCAGCTTTCCTCATATATCTCCAGCTCTCCTCCCCAATCACCCTCGCTCCCTTGTCTCTCCCGGGACTCATCACGATCTTGTCCGGACCGTGCACCTTATAATACGACAGAACCCCATCTTCCAACACAAACCACCTCGCCCTCCACCCCTTCCCGTAATTCACCCACTTGTACAAAACCCCAACCACACTCTTCGAATCCCCGACTTCATTACTTTCCTCACATTTTTCCTTCTCGGACAGGCGCAAGTCCGTCGCATTTGACGACGAAACATCATTTCCAGCTGAGAAACTCCTCCGAGAGTGAAAACACACAGGCCTCAAAATCGCATTATCATTAGCATCATTCACGTTCTTATTATCAAACCCTAGCTCTGGACTGAGGGTTTGCGGCTTCACTACAGCTCGATCTTTTTCGATCGACACCGGAGCAATGCAGCAAAGTGGATTCATCCTCACTACCAATCAAACCCACCAACAAAATCAGCTCATTTCACATGAAAATCTCCGATCTCTGAAACGACGGCGTTTTATAGACAGAAAATGTGGGATTCAAACTGGGATACTTCACCCGATCGGAGATCGATTGGGCGATGATTTTAAAGCTTTGTTCAAAAAATGACATAAAGAGATTCTCAGTACACTATATAATTAATATACACAACTAAACCCTATTCTTAATAAATCTTTATTCTCTCTTAATTGATCTCCAATCGGCGTCACCTCGATTCATTGAAACTTTATTGGTACAGTGAGCGTAATTGCATTGATTCACGGATCAGCTATTGATACAGAATGGTGTATTTATAGGTTAAAACTTCAATTTGCAGATTCATTAAATGCAGTGGTCAGTGATAATATAGAGTGGGAAGAAGGAGGGTGCGTAGGTTAAGCAGAGGGGGCAGCGAGCGTGACTTAAATGCATGGTTTGCACATAATGATTGTGAAGACAACTAACGTGCGCAGTGGGGTGCAAACTGGGAACATAGTGATTGGAAATTCGTGAGGGGTGTGGGCGTGGGGAAGGTAATGTCAGTTTGTGGGGTGGGTGACTGTGAAATAGTTAGTGAAATGACAAAATAGTGTTTGCAGGACGGGTCAAAATTTGTTTACGTAAAAGTTTTTTAAGGGTATTTTGGAAATTTGAATCCTTGTTCTATTCAAAGACGTTGTTCAAGGGGATTAAGGATGCCTTCCGTAATGATTTTGAAAATTGATTTTTGGATCGAAGAAAAGTGGGACTACCTATGAGTAAAGAAATCAAAAATGTCCATTGAAATAGTGAAATAACGATCAAAAAATAATTTTTTAGGTGAAAAATCACTCCCAAACAAAGTCTAAGCCTATTTTATTAGGGAATTTTATACAAAATTTGGATGAGCGAGCATGAGATTTTGTGCAGCTTGTAGATGATTTGTGAAATGAATTTTGAAATGAGATGGAAATATGAGCAGTCAATCCAACATATAATTCAATAACAAATTTTAATCATTAAATTCGCTTGTCTCATTTCGAGACGAAGTTATGACATGGTTCTAACTTCAATGTAGAGTTGATAATTGCAATGTGAGTGTTCGATACTTGAAAATACTTTAAGAAATATGTGAAAATGTTGATTCAAGAACTAAGATATATTCTGATTGATCTTTCAAAAGAAGTACGAGAATACAACTAGACATTTTGAGTGCAATTGTTATACCAAACTCGACTTTCATCATTTATCTTATATATGAATCTTTACTTTAAACAACATTATAAGAGTAGTATCTATTTGTCGACTGTGATCTAAAAAAAATTAAAGTAATGGAAAAATCATAAATTATTGTCGGATTTTCAACCCGATGCGTTATATAATTACCATGACCAAAATGACAAGTTTTACAGCCTACGACCATGCATACTTTTTTATTAAGAATATCCAATAAGAGTAATATCGTAATCAACAAATGTCAAATAAGATTAATATCATAATCCAACGACAAAATTGAGTTGGGTAAGCGCCAAGCGGCCTACCATATTTTGATTAAGAAACGTCTACATAACTTTTTTATTTCAACTACAAAGATTCTTTATCCTTTTTTTATTTATTTCTTGGCTTGGCTGGGAAATTAACTAAGAAAATCAGGTTTCTACTAAAGGAAATTGAAGTAAATAGTGCTAAAT
>NW_019232910.1:156840-166411 GCF_002742605.1 Olea europaea var. sylvestris | reverse complement strand
AAAAAAAAAAAAGGGTTACAATTCCCAATTACAGTGTGATCCAATCTAGGAATGAAGACATGAAACAGAGAGAGAATTTTGATAGAGGAAAAGAGAGTAAGGCGGCAGGCCATGAGAAGAGATGACATTTGTACACTTTACAGCAGGATCACACAACATTGTATTACATTTTTAAAGTTCACAATTCGTTATCCACAAAATTGAAGCCTATCCAAATATTTTAAGAAAAATTAATTACTCCATCCCTCCCAGAAATTAACTCATTGTCCTAAGAAAGGAGGTCAAAATTAGTTGCATTATCATCAGAAAACAATGTTTCAACATCTTAGTGCACATCAACAACCTGAAATTTTATGCAACTAGCAGATCATGGTTATTAAGAAACTTCATTGCCACAAAAGAAACATGGCTGAGTAGCTGACCTGCTTTCCCCATTCCAATGCTCGGTCAACTAGATACGAATATTCCAAATCTTCAAAGCATTTCTGCAATGAGGATAGAGGCTCATTGAAGTAAACAGGAAGGCAAACACCAGACAAATCCTTGCCAATATTATCCTTAATTATGGACCATAGGCCTACTGGCTTGTCTTTCTCCTTTGGCTCTGGTAAGCTATCTCTTCTTTTTATGTATGGATATTGAATTTCCTTTATTTCTGTTCTAAATTCTCTTGCACGGTCAGAAAAGTATTCATTATCAGAAGTCCAAGGTCTGGAAGGATAGCCATTATTTTCTCTACTTTTATAGGAAGCACTTCTCAAAGACTCTGCAGACAAAAAGTCATTTGTGTCAAAAAAGGTTCCATCCTCTTCGTCCGTTTCAACATCGACTCCGTATCGGCTTTCATTATCTGCATCTGACTCACTTGCACTGCCCTCTGACATAACTGAATAAAAATCTGTGATGGTTACATAAAGACGGATTAGCCATTCAAATTTCTTGCAGAACATAAGCATATGGCAAAAATTATGTTACTCATCAATTTAAACTTGAATAAAACATCCCACTGACCGCTATATCTTCTATTCCCTTGTCCACAGCATGAATCTCTTCCCTTAGTTTCGTCAACTACAGTTGTTTCCAACTCAATTTTATCGGTCTGCATAAAAACTATGGTATCATACTCCTTAAATTTCAAGGCTCCAGGAGCACATGTGTGAGGGGAACAATGAGTAACAGAAGTATAAAGCAGGACATGATGTAATGCAACAGGCTATAATGTTCTGACAGATAGAATGATCCATCAAAGTTCAGAATGCAATTACATCTATGACATACATAGATTCATACCAAACTGATCAACTCAGTTCACGAGACACATATGATTACATGAAAACAAAGTGAAATTTTTTCGATAGAGGATGGAACAAAAACATTTTGCAGTGTATTTCAACTTAAAACTTTGAGCAATAAGGGGCACATAAAGGAAAGTGAAAGCTCCAATCAAGATAATCACATGTGATCTCTACGCTTGTTAATCAGAAATCAATTAATCCAAGTCAAATGCATGCAAAAACAAGAATGAAATAAACACCTCTAATTGCCTTAAGGTGTCCATCAGCAAAATATGTTTCAGTTGAAGAGCCTTCAACTGATTCTGCATCTCGCCAAGTTCAGAGAGCATTATAGACTCACAATCTTTTATTACAGTCTCACTCAAGCCTTCCTGTATTAATCGTGATCGTAGCTTCTCTGTAGAAACAACAAATTCTTCAGAAGGTTCAAAGTCGTTGCTTGTCAATACTCTAGGGAATTTGTCCTTGGCAACTAGAAGGGCTTCAATCCATGCAGCTCTGTCCTCTTTGAATTGACAACGCAAATGGAGAGTTTTTGTTCCTGTGAATATTGAAAGCCTTTTGTCATCTGACTTGCTGGCTCGAACTGAAGAAACCTGTTGAACATATCGTTAGGCATTTAGCAGGCTACAAGATTAGGAAATATCATGATTGTAGAACTAGAATACTTATCTTATTACAATAAGTCCAGTATCATATGACAATGTCCGTTCAGTACAAGTAAAAATCCAGAGTTCGCAATGCACAAACTTTGCAGCAGATATTTCAAGGATATTATGTTTAGGCATTAATAGGAAATCAAAATCAACTGGAGACTTTTCGCAGCAAGGCATACAAAACAGTGGTTACACATATCCGCTATAGTTGCTTAAAAATGTACCCAGCATACATTGAATTTCCGTGCCATACCCTTGTCTCAAATGACAGACTGGAAAGTGGAAGGTTGATGTTTCAATTCACTTCTTCACAGCCATTCTCCTCACACCACAAAAAGTTAAAAACTTTTTCCAGTTTTGATCTGATTCATACAGTAGACTGAAAAAGGTAAATTTCCTAATTTGAAGAGGGTATTTTTAGCTTTTTCCTTCATATCCATACTTAGATATGACGTAATTTATTTTCCTGTATACATTTTTTAAATAAATATCAAGCATAGTTATACAATCTGTAAATTGACATTAATAAACTAGAATTCTATTGCTTTCAACTTCTAATCCCATGTTTCCACTTTTTAGAAGATAAGTTCCAGGTGACATATAGCTAGCGCAGTATACTTTTCAACCCATAGGCTTCCTTTGAAGAACCAAATAGTCCAAGACGAATTAAAACCCCACAAAATGACACAAATTGAAATATTCCAGACACAGAAATAAAGTAAGCAGGCCACAAAAGGAAGCCTTCATCCTTTTGCCTCATCATGAACACTTCCATTGAAATATGCATATTGAAAATGCCATTATCATAACTTTTCTTCACCAGTTTATTCACACAGAGCTATGGAAAACCAACCACAACAGTTAAGTCTACATATCTATAATAATGGCAATGGCATGCACAAAATATACACAAATTCATATATAAATCCAAGCTAAAGGAACTAACCTTCAAGTGTATTTTCCCAAACGGCTTCCACTGTCTCTCTGAACTGAATCCGTTACCGCGGTAACCATGGCCGCTCCCATTACCGCTACCAGCTTTCCTCATATATCTCCAGCTCTCCTCCCCAATCACCCTCGCTCCCTTGTCTCTCCCGGGACTCATCACGATCTTGTCCGGACCGTGCACCTTATAATACGACAGAACCCCATCTTCCAACACAAACCACCTCGCCCTCCACCCCTTCCCGTAATTCACCCACTTGTACAAAACCCCAACCACACTCTTCGAATCCCCGACTTCATTACTTTCCTCACATTTTTCCTTCTCGGACAGGCGCAAGTCCGTCGCATTTGACGACGAAACATCATTTCCAGCTGAGAAACTCCTCCGAGAGTGAAAACACACAGGCCTCAAAATCGCATTATCATTAGCATCATTCACGTTCTTATTATCAAACCCTAGCTCTGGACTGAGGGTTTGCGGCTTCACTACAGCTCGATCTTTTTCGATCGACACCGGAGCAATGCAGCAAAGTGGATTCATCCTCACTACCAATCAAACCCACCAACAAAATCAGCTCATTTCACATGAAAATCTCCGATCTCTGAAACGACGGCGTTTTATAGACAGAAAATGTGGGATTCAAACTGGGATACTTCACCCGATCGGAGATCGATTGGGCGATGATTTTAAAGCTTTGTTCAAAAAATGACATAAAGAGATTCTCAGTACACTATATAATTAATATACACAACTAAACCCTATTCTTAATAAATCTTTATTCTCTCTTAATTGATCTCCAATCGGCGTCACCTCGATTCATTGAAACTTTATTGGTACAGTGAGCGTAATTGCATTGATTCACGGATCAGCTATTGATACAGAATGGTGTATTTATAGGTTAAAACTTCAATTTGCAGATTCATTAAATGCAGTGGTCAGTGATAATATAGAGTGGGAAGAAGGAGGGTGCGTAGGTTAAGCAGAGGGGGCAGCGAGCGTGACTTAAATGCATGGTTTGCACATAATGATTGTGAAGACAACTAACGTGCGCAGTGGGGTGCAAACTGGGAACATAGTGATTGGAAATTCGTGAGGGGTGTGGGCGTGGGGAAGGTAATGTCAGTTTGTGGGGTGGGTGACTGTGAAATAGTTAGTGAAATGACAAAATAGTGTTTGCAGGACGGGTCAAAATTTGTTTACGTAAAAGTTTTTTAAGGGTATTTTGGAAATTTGAATCCTTGTTCTATTCCAAGACGTTGTTCAAGGGGATTAAGGATGCCTTCCGTAATGATTTTGAAAATTGATTTTTGGATCGAAGAAAAGTGGGACTACCTATGAGTAAAGAAATCAAAAATGTCCATTGAAATAGTGAAATAACGATCAAAAAATAATTTTTTAGGTGAAAAATCACTCCCAAACAAAGTCTAAGCCTATTTTATTAGGGAATTTTATACAAAATTTGGATGAGCGAGCATGAGATTTTGTGCAGCTTGTAGATGATTTGTGAAATGAATTTTGAAATGAGATGGAAATATGAGCAGTCAATCCAACATATAATTCAATAACAAATTTTAATCATTAAATTCGCTTGTCTCATTTCGAGACGAAGTTATGACATGGTTCTAACTTCAATGTAGAGTTGATAATTGCAATGTGAGTGTTCGATACTTGAAAATACTTTAAGAAATATGTGAAAATGTTGATTCAAGAACTAAGATATATTCTGATTGATCTTTCAAAAGAAGTACGAGAATACAACTAGACATTTTGAGTACAATTGTTATACCAAACTCGACTTTCATCATTTATCTTATATATGAATCTTTACTTTAAACAACATTATAAGAGTAGTATCTATTTGTCGACTGTGATCTAAAAAAAATTAAAGTATTGGAAAAATCATAAATTGTTGTTGGATTTGTGTTCAACCCAATGCATTATATAGTTACCATGACCAAAATGACAAGTTTTACAGCCTACGACCATGCATATTTTTTTATTAAGAATATCAAATAAGAGTAATATCTAATCCACAAATGTCAAATAAGATTAATATCATAATCCAACGACAAAATTGAGTTGGGTAAGCGCCAAGCGGCCTACCATATTTTGATTAAGAAACGTCTACATAACTTTTTTATTTCAACTACAAAGATTTTTTTTTTTTTTTATCTTTTTTTCCATTTTTTCTTGGCTTGGCTGGGAAATTAACTAAGAAAATCAGGTTTCTACAAAAGGAAATTGAAGTAAATAGTGCTAAATCCTAAATGGGGCCAAAAAATTAATTTAAAGTAAGTTGCTTTATTTCATTTCACTTTTATAACTATTAATTAATTATTTCATGAATCTCCTTATTAAGAAGTTGAGTATACAAAATGTTGTTTTTGGAGTATCATTTTCTCTTTCAAACAATATAAAGATGCTTATTCTTTCGAATTATTGGGACGAATTTTGAACAAATTAATAGGATGAAATTAGAACAATATGATCAACAAGAATAGAACCAGAACTAATCATGAACATAATTATAATTCAAGCTCATTGACTTCGCAATGTGTCCTTAAGATGAATTTGCAATCTTCTATTGTAGTTAAAGGAAGTAGAAAATTATCTCACGTGATAAAATGAAATTTGTCTCTTATGAAAACAGCACAACAATCAGTTAATGTTCCTTGAACTCAAAAGTATTGTTGTACTTGGAAAACACTGTCAAAATTTAGAGAGAAGCGAGGTTCAAAGCAGGATTTTGTGTTTGAAAATTTAGTAATTTTTCTGGAAGAAAGACAAGTTATTTATAGATTTTTTCTTGGTTATTCGATTAGTCTACAAGCTTCTTCAAAACAATGGTGGCTATTTAGATAGTATTCATACAAACAGAGGTATTTGTCAAGACTGAAAATGGCGTCTGTTACAAAAACAATCACATACGTAGGTTATAGTCAATCATAGATGTCGATTACGAAAAATAAAGTTGATCACAAACGTTGGTTACCAAAAAACATCGATAAAAAATCTATTAGACAAATAGACGTTGGTTAATGAAGAAAAATTTCGTAAAAATGGCTAACGGTTGGAATTTAAAAGATAATTAGAAAAAAATTTGGTCCCAAAAATTTAAGTAAATATTCTCCAAAGATATATGTAAGATAAAGACCTGCAACCATACCCAAAACCGAATTGGACCAAAGCGGACATAAACTCAGACTCAAGCAACAAGTCGAGTTAAGCTGAGCTGAGATGGACGGATGGATGGTAACAATATGCATACACGCGTGGACTTTGTATCGAACTTTATAGGATCTAAGTCCTCCCCTTTCATAAACTAATGGTACACCTTGGGATAGAAGCCAAACTTTTTCCTTATAAGCCAAACATTTTATTTTCATGATTTTCTATGTGCGACAAATATTAGCTAAATCAATCCAATTGTTCGCTTTTCAAGTTCCAAGTTGGTAATTTTGAAATCAAATATTTCATTCAATTCTTAACGAATTTTAACAAATAAATATATCATGTTATTATCTGGAGGAGTTCAACATGCATATGCTTGGTCATGTTAATTTCAAAAGTATGAATCCCACATAAAATTATGCTCAGAGTAGCTTGTTTAAAATTATTTTCCTATAATTCTCCATATAAATGAAATGTATTGACTCTTCCAAATAAATAATTGAGTATCTTCAAATTTCGAGTATAAATGAAGATAAACTACATCAAGATAAATAGTTAGAGACTTTTATCTTTCCCTAATAAAGAAATATTGAACTTATTTTAGCCAATCAATAACAAGATGATTTGAAAAGTCGGCTAGACAATAGAAGCCATATAGTTCCATTTGAACACAAATGACATTTGTTTTCATTTGGCATTGAACCACCTAGTTCATGAGTATTTTAGAATTCATCATCACGCAATTCTCATTGAAGTAGACTCTTTTCACCTGTCAATCTTAATAAAGAGTATTATGTTATACTCTAATTAAACGAACCAAGATATAAATATAATTAAAAGTGTAATTTAACATGATTCTCTCGACAATTAGGCATTGTTTCATCATAAGTATGTGCAGAAGTAATAAATTTTCTCATTATAAATGAGGTTTTTACAATTCATTTGTCCAATTGAACCTAAATCTGGGAATCTCCAGTTATAGAAAAATATGTCATATTTTTATAAAGTTTTATTTATTGGGCTTTTTAAAATTCATGCGTTGATTTTAAATTGTCAAAGGAATTGTCAAAATCGTGTGAAAATGGCTACATGTCCTACTAGTAGTAGGTACTGACTAATCGGATAGTAAGTATCTACAGAAGAATTTGAAGGTTGTATTTTTGAAATTTGTATCCTTGACGTGGCCAATAAATCCCACGGCCTCTTATGTTGACACCTGCCTAGTTTTTGTAAACTTGGTTAGACTGTTAGCCACACGTGGCTTTCTTCGATGGTGTTGGAATTGGCTGCGTGCACTCCAATGGTCAAGGCAGTTGAAGTAATAAGTATGTAAGTGTAGGAGAGCATTAGACGTGAGCCTCCAATGTAAAAGGAAGTTGGCTTTGGAGAATTATAGATGAAATAGTGAGAAAGTTATAGCTTGAAAGTCGAAATTTGCATTAACTTTCGAATGGCACACTATGTGACCTTTTATAGTAAATTAGGATGAATACTGGATGTATGATGAAAGTATACGTGGCCTCATCTGTACATTGAGGCATCTTGTCGAAAATGTCGATCAATTCTAAGCATTGAATGCTAATACCATTTTGTTACCCATGACTTAACCTGATTGGCTAGATTGGGGGGCGATAGGAGTGAGTTGTTACATCAATCACATACCAAGAGTTACATGAAAGATCTCATGCCGAGTCCCTTTTGCAACCTCTCATGTGATGAGGGTTCAACTCTTTCCAATGGGGTCGACTCAATCAAATAGGTTTGGTATCCCATATTGGTTTTGTATCTTCACGGGGTTCAACCAAACTATCTATTGGCAGAATGACATAAGTGTGAGGCCCAAGTTTGCTTGCCACTTAGGATCTCTGGAGCCTTGTCATGCGAGGTGTAACAAGTGAAACTTTGGAAGCCTATTTTTACTAATGGTGTTGAGAGTGTTGAATTGTTGATGGACCAATTTGTATAAATATACAATTTGGTAGTAAGTTAAACACATCGCCAATTCTTAATAAAAATGTCTAGCATAACAGCAAGTTCGTTAATAGCAAAATGACTTCAAGGTTTTTTTGTTCATATAATTGAAAACATGATATCATATTTGGCATATTAGAATTTGTTTTCATAATATGTTTTTAATTCTGATGCAGTTGTGAATGTGGAGTGTTATTATTGGAACTGCACATGCTTGGAATAAGCATAATATTCAATTATTGGATCTTACATTTGATGCTGGATTTTCTTGAACTCGTCCCTCCAAATGTGGTAAGGAGACAAGCATTGAGAAATATGAAACAGATTGTGATCTAGCACCTAAGAGAGTTATGCAGTCAATGAAGTTAGTAGAATCTCAATGTTGACAAATTTAATCAAGTATTTATGCGCGAAACACCACTTATCAGAGAATAATGAGATTATATGGCACAATATGAAGTAGTGATCACAACACAAGAAAAACACTATAAAAAAAAGAAAAAAGAAAAACTTAGCCAACGAAAGGAGAATTCACTATAATACGAAGAAAAAAATACAAATATTGTGTTTCTAACTTGTATAACTTGTTCTAATTTCAAAGAACAGCTAACTATATGCAAGGATACATGTCAAACCTTAATAAGAGTCCTAAAGATGGAAGTTATATTAAAAAAGTACGTCAAAATGTGAAATGGATCGTGGATCGAAATAGCGTTGCGCTCAAGCGCTAGGCTCTCGGTAAGCGAGCAGCTGGTGTGCCATTTGAGCGCCAAATAGGCAGTAGCTCTCTATTAAAATTTTGTCTATCACTCGAGTGATAAGCTTGTAGCAATGTAGCATCTTTTCCTCCTCCGTTCATATGTTGCCCTCTTCAAAGCCCAATTCAACAAATCCACAAGTACCTAATGGAATTTGGGTCAAACTTTAACAAAATCCACCTTGAACCAAATTCCATGCGATAAATCAAATTTTAAAAATTCTGAGAGAAATTTCACTGCAAAGCAAAACTGAACTCTTCAACAAGAACTTCAACTAACTCCTAAATGAATAAAATTCTCTACCTCTTCCACAAAATTCAAATAGGATAAATAAATCCAAGCACTACTCAACAAAATTACCTGGATTCAAAAATTTGGTTGAATTATGAACACGAGCAACAAAATCAAGAAATAAGTCAATAATAATTAAACTTGGCAAACAGAATCAACACAACATAGTGCTTTTGTAGAAGATTCTATATTTTTAACTATACTTAAAGCATACGCATCTAAATTAGCTTTCCCGTACCTATATGGATGCTTAATATTTCTCTTGGGTGTTTTTTAAGCAATAGAATATAATGGCGCTGATGGTGGGCAACAAAGAGACATTATCCATAACTTATGAACTCAATTGAGTTGTATTCTTTAACACGGACCCCAAACCAAACTCCAACGGTACTGTACCAAACTGAATATCCACTAAAGTACTAAGTCCTTACTGATTGATCGTCAAAAATTATGACCTTGCAAGACATATAACTAGGACCTTTG
>NW_019232910.1:141293-149549 GCF_002742605.1 Olea europaea var. sylvestris | reverse complement strand
GTCCTACTAGTAGTAGGTACTGACTAATCGGATAGTAAGTATCTACAGAAGAATTTGAAGGTTGTATTTTTGAAATTTGTATCCTTGACGTGGCCAATAAATCCCACGGCCTCTTATGTTGACACCTGCCTAGTTTTTGTAAACTTGGTTAGACTGTTAGCCACACGTGGCTTTCTTCGATGGTGTTGGAGTTGGCCGCGTGCACTCCAATGGTCAAGGCAGTTGAAGTAATAAGTATGTAAGTGTAGGAGAGCATTAGACGTGAGCCTCCAATGTAAAAGGAAGTTGGCTTTGGAGAATTATAGATGAAATAGTGAGAAAGTTATAGCTTGAAAGTCGAAATTTGCATTAACTTTCGAATGGCACACTATGTGACCTTTTATAGTAAATTAGGATGAATACTGGATGTATGATGAAAGTATACGTGGCCTCATCTGTACATTGAGGCATCTTGTCGAAAATGTCGATCAATTCTAAGCATTGAATGCTAATACCATTTTGTTACCCATGACTTAACCTGATTGGCTAGATTGGGGGGCGATAGGAGTGAGTTGTTACATCAATCACATACCAAGAGTTACATGAAAGATCTCATGCCGAGTCCCTTTTGCAACCTCTCATGTGATGAGGGTTCAACTCTTTCCAATGGGGTCGACTCAATCAAATAGGTTTGGTATCCCATATTGGTTTTGTATCTTCACGGGGTTCAACCAAACTATCTATTGGCAGAATGACATAAGTGTGAGGCCCAAGTTTGCTTGCCACTTAGGATCTCTGGAGCCTTGTCATGCGAGGTGTAACAAGTGAAACTTTGGAAGCCTATTTTTACTAATGGTGTTGAGAGTGTTGAATTGTTGATGGACCAATTTGTATAAATATACAATTTGGTAGTAAGTTAAACACATCGCCAATTCTTAATAAAAATGTCTAGCATAACAGCAAGTTCGTTAATAGCAAAATGACTTCAAGGTTTTTTTGTTCATATAATTGAAAACATGATATCATATTTGGCATATTAGAATTTGTTTTCATAATATGTTTTTAATTCTGATGCAGTTGTGAATGTGGAGTGTTATTATTGGAACTGCACATGCTTGGAATAAGCATAATATTCAATTATTGGATCTTACATTTGATGCTGGATTTTCTTGAACTCGTCCCTCCAAATGTGGTAAGGAGACAAGCATTGAGAAATATGAAACAGATTGTGATCTAGCACCTAAGAGAGTTATGCAGTCAATGAAGTTAGTAGAATCTCAATGTTGACAAATTTAATCAAGTATTTATGCGCGAAACACCACTTATCAGAGAATAATGAGATTATATGGCACAATATGAAGTAGTGATCACAACACAAGAAAAACACTATAAAAAAAAAAGAGAAAAGAAAAAATTAGCTAACGAAAGGAGAATTCACTATAATACGAAGAAAAAAATACAATTTTTGTGTTTCTAACTTGTATAACTTGTTCTAATTACAAAGAAGAGCTAACTATATGCAAGGATACATGTCAAACCTTAATAAGAGTCCTAAAGATGGAAATGATATTAAAAAAGTACGTCAAAATGTGAAATGGATCATGGATCGAAATAGCGCTGCGCTCAAGCGCTAGGCTCTCGATAAGCGAGCAGCTGGTGTGCCATTCAAGCACCAAATAGGCAGCAGCTCTCTATTAAAATTTTGTCTATCACTCGAGTGATAAGCTTGTAGCAATGTAGCATCTTTTCCTCCTCCGTTCATATGTTGCCCTCTTCAAAGCCCAATTCAACAAATCCACAAGTACCTAATGGAATTTGGGTCAAACTTTAACAAAATCCACCTTGAACCAAATTCCATGCGATAAATCAAATTTTAAAAATTCTGAGAGAAATTTCACTGCAAAGCAAAACTGAACTCTTCAACAAGAACTTCAACTAACTCCTAAATGAATAAAATTCTCTACCTCTTCCACAAAATTCAAATAGGATAAATAAATCCAAGCACTACTCAACAAAATTACCTGGATTCAAAAATTTGGTTGAATTATGAACACGAGCAACAAAATCAAGAAATAAGTCAATAATAATTAAACTTGGCAAACAGAATCAACACAACATAGTGCTTTTGTAGAAGATTCTATATTTTTAACTATACTTAAAGCATACGCATCTAAATTAGCTTTCCCGTACCTATATGGATGCTTAATATTTCTCTTGGGTGTTTTTTAAGCAATAGAATATAATGGCGCTGATGGTGGGCAACAAAGAGACATTATCCATAACTTATGAACTCAATTGAGTTGTATTCTTTAACACGGACCCCAAACCAAACTCCAACGGTACTGTACCAAACTGAATATCCACTAAAGTACTAAGTCCTTACTGATTGATCGTCAAAAATTATGACCTTGCAAGACATATAACTAGGACCTTTGTTGCCCTTCCAAAACAACATAGACACCTTTACAAACCTTCAAAACCTCACATTTACCAACGAACTTGTATCGTTTTGAATCAAAAACCGTCAACGAGATAAGATTTCCTTTTAAATCTAGAACATGTCTCATTGCATCAAGTGTTCTCACCATCCCATCCAATATCTTAAGTCTGACCTTTTCAGTGCCAGTTACTTTACAGGATGTGTTGTTGTCTATAACTCAACACATTTTGAAACAAGATATGTTGAAAACAAATACGAATCAGGATATATATAAAAAGTGCAAGCTGTATCAAGAATATAATCCTTGTAAGGTTTGGAGTTGTCGTAAAAAATGACCAAAAGTTCTCCGTTACTCAAACAGTTCTCTACGACATCTACTTCACCTGAAGTTTCTGGTTGTCTTCCCTTCTGATTTGTACTCAACTTTTCTTTATTTGTGACTTGTTGCAATCCTTTTTAATGTGCCCATTCTTCTTGCAATAGTTACAAATTTGATTTCTGATGTTAGATTTCGATCTACCCCTCTCATAACCATCATGAATAATAACGCCTTCTCCTTGAGCCTCAAATCTAAGAAAATGATTCAGCTCGTCCTTAAAAAACAAAGCATCATATATTTCTTCAACGTTGAGAGCATCACGGCTATATAATATCGTATCTCTAAATGACATATATGAAACAGACACCGAATACAATAAAATCAAACACGAATCCTCTTCATTATACTTAGCCTACAAGGTTTTCAAATCATCGACAATTTCTTTAAAGATAGCAAGGTGATTTTCTATGGATGTATCATCTGCCATGCGACGAGAATGCAAATGCTACTTTAGGTGCAATTTTCTAGTTAGACTCTTAGTCATGCACAATTACTCAAATTTCAACTATAATGTAGTTATAGTTTTCTCCTTCAAAATGTCGTGAAGAATATGATTTGAAAATGAAGATAAATCTATGGGCATTTCCATTCCTACATTGTTTTTTCTCTAACATCCAAGTTGTGGGCATCTTGTTAAATTCCAATAATGCATCATCCAAATCTATCTGAGTGAGCATAATTTTAAGTTTGACATCATGAATGAGATTGGTTGAGGTGATACTTTGAACCATTGATTTTTACAAACACTTATTCAAATCAATGGCACAATTTTTCACATATCACGCAACATTATCCATAATATCATTCAAAAGTGTACAATTAGCATGATTCATATTCAGCAGCCGTATTCTTAAATAATCATTTTTTTCTACTCTCCTCTTTCTATTACAAAAGTTCTACCTATTTTTTCAATTTAAATAACAGCAAAAAGTGGCTTGATCCTTTGTTTTCATTCCAATACCAAACAAATATAGAAATGAAAAAATTATTCACATAGAACAATGTAAAAAACCTACATAAGTAAAGAATCAATTGATACATATTATTATTTAAGTAACAAGCGAATTACTATAAACAATAAATTTATGGATCTAAAATATACATCAAGGGCACAATAAGAAAAAATAACACATTCTAATCAAATTTGAAGCATATATACATAAATTTAAAAAAAAATACAATATAAACAAATTTCAAGCTCTCTATTAAAATTTTGTCTATCACTCGAGTGATAAGCTTGTAGCAATGTAGCATCTTTTCCTCCTCCGTTCATATGTTGCCCTCTTCAAAGCCCAATTCAACAAATCCACAAATACCTAATGGAATTTGCGTCAAACTTTAACAAAATCCACCTTGAACCAAATTCCACGCAATAAATCAAATTTTAAAAATTCTGAGAGAAATTTCACTACAAAGCAAAAACTGAACTCTTCAACAAGAACTTCAACTAACTCCCAAATGAATAAAATTCTCTACCTCTTCCACAAAATTCAAATAGGATAAATAAATCCAAGCACTACTCAACAAAATTACCCGGATTCAAAAATTTGGTTGAATTATGAACATGAGCAACAAAATCAAGAAATAAGTCAATAATAATTAAACTTGGCAAACATAATCAACACAACATAGTGCTTTTCTAGAAGATTCTATATTTTTAACTACACTTGAAGCACACGCATCTAAATTAGCTTTCCCGTACCTATGTGGATGCTTAATATTTCTTTTGGGTGTTTTTTAAGCAATAGAATACAATGGCGTCGATGATGGGCAACAAAGAGACATTATCCATAACTTATGAACTCAATTGAGTTGTATTCTTTAACACGGATCCCAAACCAAACTCCAACGGTACTGTACCAAACTGAATATCCACTAAAGTACTAAGCCCCTACTGATTGATTGTCAAAAATTATGACCTTGCAAGACATATAACTAGGACCTTTGCTGTCCCTCCAAAACAACATAGACACCTTTACAAACCTTCAAAACCTCACATTTACCAACGAACTTGTACCGTTTTGAATCAAAAATAGTCAATGAGATAAGATTTCCTTTTAAACCTAGAACGTGTCTCATTGCATCAAGTGTTCTCATCATCCCATCCAATATCTTAAGTCTGACCTTTTCAGTGCCAGTTACTTTACAGGATGTGTTGCTATCTATAACTCAACACATTTTGAAACAAGATATGTTGAAAACAAATACGAATCAGGATATATATAAAAAGTGCAAGCTATATCAAGAATTTAATCCTTGTAAGGTTTGGAGTTGTCGTAAAAAATGACCAAAAGTTTTCCGTTACTCAAACAGTTCTCTACGACATCTACTTCACCTGAAGTTTCTAGTTGTCTTCCCTTTTGATTTGTACTCAACTTTTCTTTATTTGTAATTTGTTGCAATCCTTTTTAATGTGCCCATTCTTCTTGCAATAGTTACAAATTTGATTTCTGATGTTAGATTTCGATCTACCCCTCTCATAACCACCATGAATAATAACGCCTTCTCCTTGAGCCTCAGATCTAAGAAAATGATTCAGCTCGTCCTTAAAAAACAAAGCATCATATATTTCTTCAACGTTGAGAGCATCACGGCTATATAATATCGTATCTCTAAATGACATATATGAAACGGACACCGAATACAATAAAATCAAACACGAATCCTCTTCATTATACTTAGCCTACAAGGTTTTCAAATCATCGACAATTTCTTTAAAGATAGCAAGGTGATTTTCTATGGATGTATCATCTGCCATGCGACGAGAATGCAAATGCTACTTTAGGTGCAATTTTCTAGTTAGACTCTTAGTCATGCACAATTACTCAAATTTCAACTATAATGTAGTTATAGTTTTCTCCTTCAAAATGTCGTGAAGAATATGATTTGAAAATGAAGATAAATCTATGGGCATTTCCATTCCTACATTGTTTTTTCTCTAACATCCAAGTTGTGGGCATCTTGTTAAATTCCAATAATGCATCATCCAAATCTATCTGAGTGAGCATAATTTTAAGTTTGACATCATGAATGAGATTGGTTGAGGTGATACTTTGAACCATTGATTTTTACAAACACTTATTCAAATCAATGGCACAATTTTTCACATATCACGCAACATTATCCATAATATCATTCAAAAGTGTACAATTAGCATGATTCATATTCAGCAGCCGTATTCTTAAATAATCATTTTTTTCTACTCTCCTCTTTCTATTACAAAAGTTCTACCTATTTTTTCAATTTAAATAACAGCAAAAAGTGGCTTGATCCTTTGTTTTCATTCCAATACCAAACAAATATAGAAATGAAAAAATTATTCACATAGAACAATGTAAAAAACCTACATAAGTAAAGAATCAATTGATACATATTATTATTTAAGTAACAAGCGAATTACTATAAACAATAAATTTATGGATCTAAAATATACATCAAGGGCACAATAAGAAAAAATAACACATTCTAATCAAATTTGAAGCATATATACATAAATTTAAAAAAAAAAAAATACAATATCAAAATTATTCACATAGAACAATGTAAAAAACCTACATAAGTAAAGAATCAATTGATACATATTATTATTTAAGTAACAAGCGAAAAATCATCAAAATTACTATAAACAATAAATTTATGGATCTAAAATATACATCAAGGGCACAATAAGAAAAAATAACACATTCTAATCAAATTTGAAGCATATATACATAAATTTAAAAAAAAATACAATATAAACAAATTTCATTTTTTTGGGTTTAGAATTTTATTAATGTTCACATTCATATAAAGAAGATAGACAATTACTCTTTGAGATTCATAGTTATGATGTCTAACAATTGGAGTGGCTGGAATATTCACCTCCTGACTGTTGGAGATTGATCGCAATAGAATCATCACAAGAGAAGTAAAGAGGGATTAACCAGAAAATTAAAACAATTTTTAAAAAAAAAATATTATACTTCCCATGCCTAAACTCCAATTATATCTTCAAGCTTTTCTCCACATCAATAATGATGCTAGTGGAGAAAATACCTACTCTAAAGCGTGGAGCTGACTACTCTCTACCACTATTTAATTAACTGTGTTATTATTTAATCACATATAGATCCCCAATTAAATGGTGAGTCCCAACTATTTAATGCTCTTGTCAATAAAACAGTGATAAAGAATATTGAGTACTTTATACTAGAAATTTTTCTCTTCTAGTTTGGTTTGGGGATTAAAGTGGGGGGAGGGGATTTTTTATATTGTTTTTGTTTGTTTATTTAAAATTAAAGGGCAAGATTATGTTTAACTTTCCTACATATATAAAAGAGTGAAAAAATTCTAGGACACGTGTCGAAAAAATGTGTCGTCCTTCACTAATTTTTTTTTACAGTTCTCTTTTCAATACCCATTCCTCATGTTTCTTCATTCTCACACTCAACCAACCACTCCTTCATTTCCCATGCAACCTTGTGCAAGCTCCTCTTTATTTTTCTTCTTCTTTGTTTCTTTTGTATTTCTCTCTCCACGACTCTCCCTGCTATAATTTTGCCATAAAACTGAAAAGCATCATCTTCAATCTTGTGTACGTATTCTTCTTCTTCTTCTTTTTCTTTGTCTTTTTTTTTTTTTTTTTAAAGTGATTTGAATATACGAAGTGGGTGTTATTTTTTTCGCTCCTTTTTTTATTTATAATTAGTTGTTTGAAAAAATGGGCAGCTCTAAATTTTTGAATTCTAATGCTTTGTAAGTGTATGAGTATATATGTCAACAGTTTTAGCCGTGGGTCATGTTCACATTTAAGCTTTTATTTTTTATGAATTATTATTTTGAGCATCTGTGTCCCTAAATTTTTGAATTTTGAAGGGTGTTTCGAGCGTAAATAAGGGTTCTAAGGAGCATAACAAAGGATCCACCAAAGACCCATTTGAGTGAGTTTACCAGACATATAATTATATGTTTCTTTTGTGCATAATGAATTGGTCGATTTTTTGTTAATTCGATGTTTATAAGCACTTTTTTGTGGTGTGCATGCACGCACCTTCACTTTTGATTTCAATTGTATTCCATAATAATAGAATTCATAAATTAAAAAAAAAAATAAAATTATACCTTCCAAGGGTTTAGATGTTGAAGGGGGATTTTGAGCTTAGAATATCATTACATTTTTTAAGATTAACTTTCCGCACGGGGAATAAGGTTGTTTATGCTGAGAGCCATCAACTATACAAATGGAGATAAAAGTGGGAACAATGAACTGAATGAACTATATGGTTGGTGACTGTAATCTAAGAAATGAGTAAATAACCAATTGTTCTCAAGGGACAAAAAAAAATGTCTTACATGTTTACTAAAAACTCATATCAAGTGGTTAGATTTAACTTAATCCATGCCATGTATCTGGTATACTGTACTTAATAACTTATTACCTCAGATTAACTCTATTATTATTATTATTATTATTATTATT
>NW_019232910.1:118176-136192 GCF_002742605.1 Olea europaea var. sylvestris | reverse complement strand
ACGCATCTAAATTAGCTTTCCCGTACCTATATGGATGCTTAATATTTCTCTTGGGTGTTTTTTAAGCAATAGAATATAATGGCGCTGATGGTGGGCAACAAAGAGACATTATCCATAACTTATGAACTCAATTGAGTTGTATTCTTTAACACGGACCCCAAACCAAACTCCAACGGTACTGTACCAAACTGAATATCCACTAAAGTACTAAGCCCCTACTGATTGATTGTCAAAAATTATGACCTTGCAAGACATATAACTAGGACCTTTGCTGTCCCTCCAAAACAACATAGACACCTTTACAAACCTTCAAAACCTCACATTTACCAACGAACTTGTACCGTTTTGAATCAAAAATAGTCAATGAGATAAGATTTCCTTTTAAACCTAGAACGTGTCTCATTGCATCAAGTGTTCTCATCATCCCATCCAATATCTTAAGTCTGACCTTTTCAGTGCCAGTTACTTTACAGGATGTGTTGTTGTCTATAACTCAACACATTTTGAAACAAGATATGTTGAAAACAAATACGAATCAGGATATATATAAAAAGTGCAAGCTATATCAAGAATTTAATCCTTGTAAGGTTTGGAGTTGTCGTAAAAAATGACCAAAAGTTTTCCGTTACTCAAACAGTTCTCTACGACATCTACTTCACCTGAAGTTTCTAGTTGTCTTCCCTTTTGATTTGTACTCAACTTTTCTTTATTTGTAATTTGTTGCAATCCTTTTTAATGTGCCCATTCTTCTTGCAATAGTTACAAATTTGATTTCTGATGTTAGATTTCGATCTACCCCTCTCATAACCATCATGAATAATAACGCCTTCTCCTTGAGCCTCAAATCTAAGAAAATGATTCAGCTCGTCCTTAAAAAACAAAGCATCATATATTTCTTCAACGTTGAGAGCATCACGGCTATATAATATCGTATCTCTAAATGACATATATGAAACAGACACCGAATACAATAAAATCAAA
Organism: Olea europaea var. sylvestris; assembly: GCF_002742605.1. Lineage (NCBI taxonomy): Eukaryota > Viridiplantae > Streptophyta > Magnoliopsida > Lamiales > Oleaceae > Olea > Olea europaea. The sequence goes on along the minus strand of NW_019232910.1, from coordinate 135,211 downwards.
CACGAATCCTCTTCATTATACTTAGCCTACAAGGTTTTCAAATCATCGACAATTTCTTTAAAGATAGCAAGGTGATTTTCTATGGATGTATCATCTGCCATGCGACGAGAATGCAAATGCTACTTTAGGTGCAATTTTCTAGTTAGACTCTTAGTCATGCACAATTACTCAAATTTCAACTATAATGTAGTTATAGTTTTCTCCTTCAAAATGTCGTGAAGAATATGATTTGAAAATGAAGATAAATCTATGGGCATTTCCATTCCTACATTGTTTTTTCTCTAACATCCAAGTTGTGGGCATCTTGTTAAATTCCAATAATGCATCATCCAAATCTATCTGAGTGAGCATAATTTTAAGTTTGACATCATGAATGAGATTGGTTGAGGTGATACTTTGAACCATTGATTTTTACAAACACTTATTCAAATCAATGGCACAATTTTTCACATATCACGCAACATTATCCATAATATCATTCAAAAGTGTACAATTAGCATGATTCATATTCAGCAGCCGTATTCTTAAATAATCATTTTTTTCTACTCTCCTCTTTCTATTACAAAAGTTCTACCTATTTTTTCAATTTAAATAACAGCAAAAAGTGGCTTGATCCTTTGTTTTCATTCCAATACCAAACAAATATAGAAATGAAAAAATTATTCACATAGAACAATGTAAAAAACCTACATAAGTAAAGAATCAATTGATACATATTATTATTTAAGTAACAAGCGAAAAATCATCAAAATTACTATAAACAATAAATTTATGGATCTAAAATATACATCAAGGGCACAATAAGAAAAAATAACACATTCTAATCAAATTTGAAGCATATATACATAAATTTAAAAAAAAATACAATATAAACAAATTTCATTTTTTTGGGTTTAGAATTTTATTAATGTTCACATTCATATAAAGAAGATAGACAATTACTCTTTGAGATTCATAGTTATGATGTCTAACAATTGGAGTGGCTGGAATATTCACCTCCTGACTGTTGGAGATTGATCGCAATAGAATCATCACAAGAGAAGTAAAGAGGGATTAACCAGAAAATTAAAACAATTTTTTAAAGCAAAATATTATACTTCCCATGCCTAAACTCCAATTATATCTTCAAGCTTTTCTCCACATCAATAATGATGCTAGTGGAGAAAATACCTACTCTAAAGCGTGGAGCTGACTACTCTCTACCACTATTTAATTAACTGTTTATTATTTAATCACATATAGATCCCCAATTAAATGGTGAGTCCAAACTATTTAATGCTCTTGTCAATAAAACAGTGATAAAGAATATTGAGTACTTTATACTAGAAAATTTTCTCTTCTAGTTTGGTTTGGGGATTAAAGTGGGGGGAGGTAATTTTTTATATTGTTTTTGTTTGTTTTTTTAAAATTAAAGGGCAAGATTATGTTTATACATAACTTTCCTACATATATAAAAGAGTGAAAGAATTCCAGGACATGTGTCAAAAAAATGTGTCGTCCTTCACTAATTTTTTTTACGGTTCTCTTTTCAATACCCATTCCTTCATTTTCACACTCAACCAACCACTCCTTCATTTCCCACGCAACCTTGTGCAAACTCCTCTTTATTTCTTCTTCTTCTTTGTTTCTTTTGTATTTCTCTCTCCATGACTCTCGCTACTATAAGTTTGCCATAAAACTGAAAAGCATCATCTTCAATCTTGTGTATGTATTCTTCTTCTTCTTTTTCTTCGTCTTTTTTTTTTAAAGTGATTTGAATATACGAAGTGGGTGTATTTTTTTTTTTTTTTTTTTTTTTTTTTTTAAAGTGATTTGAATATACGAAGTGGGTGTTATTTTTTTCGCTCCTTTTTTTATTTATAATTAGTTGTTTGAAAAAATGGGCAGCTCTAAATTTTTGAATTCTAATGCTTTGTAAGTGTATGAGTATATATGTCAACAGTTTTAGCCGTGGGTCATGTTCACATTTAAGCTTTTATTTTTTATGAATTATTATTTTGAGCATCTGTGTCCCTAAATTTTTGAATTTTGAAGGGTGTTTCGAGCTTTTTTTTTTTTTTTTTTTTTTTTTTTATCCGTTTTTGATTTATAATTAGATGTTTGAAAAAATGGACAACTCTAAATTTTTGGATTCTAATGCTCTGTAAGTGTATGGGTATGTATGTCAACAGTTTTAGCTATGGGTCATGCTCGCATTTAAGCTTTTATTTTTTATGAATTATTATTTTGAGCATCTGTGTTCCTAAATTTTTGAATTTTGAAGGGTGTTTAGAGTGTAAATAAGGGTTCTAAGGAGCATAACAAAGGATCCACCAAAGACCCATTTGAGTGAGTTTACCAGACATATAATTATATGTTTCTTTTGTGCATAATGAATTGGTCGATTTTTTGTTAATTCGATGTTTATAAGCACTTTTTTGTGGTGTGCATGCACGCACCTTCACTTTTGATTTCAATTGTATTCCATAATAATAGAATTCATAAATTAAAAAAAAAAATAAAATTATACCTTCCAAGGGTTTAGATGTTGAAGGGGGATTTTGAGCTTAGAATATCATTACATTTTTTAAGATTAACTTTCCGCACGGGGAATAAGGTTGTTTATGCTGAGAGCCATCAACTATACAAATGGAGATAAAAGTGGGAACAATGAACTGAATGAACTATATGGTTGGTGACTGTAATCTAAGAAATGAGTAAATAACCAATTGTTCTCAAGGGACAAAAAAAAATGTCTTACATGTTTACTAAAAACTCATATCAAGTGGTTAGATTTAACTTAATCCATGCCATGTATCTGGTATACTGTACTCAATAACTTATTACCTCAGATTAACTCTATTATTATTATTATTATTATTATTATTTTTTTTTTTATTGCAACACTAGGTTTGTTATGGACTCTGGTAACATCAGCTTTTTGATTGTTCTCATACCAATTAGATAAGATGTAAACACGGGATGGTAACCAGCTTGCCATAATTGAATGCAAGTGATATTTCTAGGACCATAAGTAATTTACTTAAATTGTTATATAATTGCTTTGGGGATGTTTTTCTTTGTCATTAGTTGTAAAGAGAAAGATTGTTCAAGTAATTCACTTAAATGGTCACATAGTTTTCGTCCTGGAATTGTAAAGAACTAATGAGTTGCCATGGATTTTTGAATTAAATTGTTTAATTATGATGGCTAAAGTAATCCAGGCTTAAAACAAGTACTTGTTTATGCTTCACAATGTTTCTATGTTTTCCAACCTAAACAATTTTGACATAGACTAGGGAAAAAATTTAACTGCTTCTAAAAACCATGCCAATTAATATTTTAGCCATTAAATGAAGGTTAAGTTGGGAAAAAAAGAGACATAAAAGGATATATGATGCTTTCCTATGATTAATATGTTCGAGTTAGATACTCATTTCTTTTTCTGAAAAGGAGCATGGAGCTTTGGGATCTAGCTATAAAAGATGTTTCTTTTGTGCATAATGAATTGGTCGATTTTTTGTTAATTCGATGTTTATAAGCACTTTTTTGTGGTGTGCATGCACGCACTTTCACTTTTGATTTCAATTGTATTCCATAATAATAGAATTCATAAATTAAAAAAAAATATTATACCTTCCAAGGGTTTAGGTGTTGAAGGGGGATTTTGAGCTTAAAATATCATTATATTTTTTAAGATTAACTTTCCGCACGGGGGAATAAGGTTGTTTATGCTGAGAGCCATCAACTATACAAATGGAGATAAAAGTGGGAACAATGAACTGAATGAACTATATGGTTGGTGACTGTAATCTAAGAAATGAGTAAATAACCAATTGTTCTCAAGGGACAAAAGAAAAACGTCTTACATGTTTACTAAAAAATCATATCAAGTGGTTAGATTTAACTTGATCCATGCCATGTATCTGGTATACTGTACTTAATAACTTATTACCTCAGATTAACTCTATTATTATTTTTTTTGTTGCAACACTAGGTTCGTTATGGACTCTAGTGACATCAGCTTTTTGATTGTTCCCATACCAATTAGATAAGATGTAAACACTGGATGGTAACCAGCTTGCCATAATTGAATGCAAGTGATTTTTCTGGGCCCATAAGTAATTTACTTAAATTGTTATATAATTGCTTTGGGGGTGTTTTTCTTTGTCATTAGTTGTAAAGAGAAAGATTGTTCAAGTAATTCACTTAAATGGTCACATAGTTTTCGTCCTAGAATTGTAAAGAACTAATGAGTTGCCATGGATTTCTGAATTAAATTTTTTAATTATGATGGCTGAAGTAATCCAGGCTTAAAACAAGTACTTGGTTATGCTTCACAATGTTTCTATGTTTTCCAACCTAAACAATTTTGACATAGACTAGGGAAAAAATTTAACTGCTTCTAAAAACCATGCCAATTAATATTTTAGCCATTAAATGAAGGTTATGTTGGGAAAAAAAGAGACATAAAAGGATATATGATGCTTTCCTATGATTAATATGTTCGAGTTAGATACTCATTTCTTTTTCTGAAAAGGAGCATGGAGCTTTGGGATCTAGCTATAAAAGCTACTCAGAAATGGAGCTTCCTCCACTGGATGTTGTCTTTGTTCATGGTCTGTGTGGGGGTCCCTTCAAAAATTAGCAGTTATCTGAGGACAAGTCATCAACAAAGTCTGGCCTTGTAGAGAAGATTGATGAAGAGGCAAGGAAACAAGGAACATTTTGGCCTAGGAGTGACTTTCAGCTGACTTTTCTCATACTTGCTTGTTTGGTCTCAAATACAAGATTAGTATAGTTTGGTCTCTGCTATTATAGAACATTGCATAACACTATACATCTCTTGATTTAATAATTTAGCATTTGACTTTATCTGCTTCCATTTGAATTTGGAAGCAGATTTCAAGTTTAATTTCTGATATATGAATTAAGAGGTCTTTCAGTAGATTTTTTCTTTTCTTTTCTCATGTTTTCACTTGTGATTTACTGTTCAACGCAGACAATGTCTCAACATTTTTTTTTTTTTTTTTTTTTTGAAAGTCTACATAGTTTATTATAATATATCAATAGATTTGCAGCTCTTGAATGTATTTCCATAAAAACCATTATTTGCAGAGTGCACCACTATATATTTTCAAATGATGTTTTAAGCTTGTTGATTAAATTTTCGATTTTAGTAGTGGTCCTTAATTATTATCCATTATTAAGTTTACGTTGTTAACCGAGGGAGTAGTGTAGATTATAGTTGTTTTAGATAGTTCACCAGGAGTATATATAGGAATAGGACCTCATGCTGCTCTCTTTTCTATTCTTGTTTCCATTTTTGGTCAGTTTGGCAGCAAACTTGGTTTATTTTTACGGACAGTCTAGTTTTGGAGTTCCAATTTTAGTTTCTTTTCTGGGCAGCTAGCAGCTCCTGGTGAGTTATTTTTAGATTTAAAATACATTCGAGTTCTGTTTGGCACGATTTTGGTGTTGTTTTAAGTTTTCTTGCTGGTCATTACGTCTTGCTGGGGGGATTTCTTGCTAGTCATCCACGGAGGAACACACTCCGTGTTACAGAGTGAACACACTCTATACATACTCCGTGACACAGAGTGAACCACTCCGCGTGACACAAGTGTTCTTTCCGTGCCACCGAGTGAACACACTCTATGCACACTCGGAGAGTTCACTCTGTGCTGTGTAAAGCGTTCTCTTTGTATAGAGCACATTTTTTTTGGAGAATTTTTGCTAAGAGCTCCAATTTCCTGGCGTTTGGAGAAATTTTGAGATTGTCCATTTTTATTAAAATTTTAATCAAATTTGATTGAAAACACTAAAATTTCATAAAAAACGTGGTTGCTAAAGTGGGGTTAATTTTGGGCAAATTCTTTCATTTAAACCTTTATTTATGTGTTATTTCCTTTTTTAGTAAGTTTTGTTTTGGTTATATTTTGATAAATTTAATTCGGATTTGAATTCTGTTTGTTGGAGTACGACTCTCAATTTTAGTCATTATATTGATTTTTCCATTTTTTAAAAAAAAAAAATTTCATCTCAAACAAAAGTAATGAGTGAATATAAAACTGTGGCAAATTTTTTTTGTTCATCATAGATAATCTCTAAATAAACCAATTTCTGACCATCCACATTCATCGCCAAAAAACCATATGTGTTATTTCCTTTTTTAGTAAGTTTTGTTTTGGTTATATTTTGATAAATTTAATTCGGATTTGAATTCTGTTTGTTGGAGTATAATCCATAAATTACGACTCTCAATTTTAGTCATTATATTGATTTTTCCATTTTTTAAAAAAAAAAATTTCATCTCAAACAAAAGTAATGAGTGAATATAAAACTGTGGCAAATTTTTTTTGTTCATCATAGATAATCTCTAAATAAACCAATTTCTGACCATCCACATTCATCGCCAAAAAACCATGGGAATCAAACCCAGTATTTCAATAAAAAAGACCAAAAATTTAGCTTATAATTTCAACGAATTCCTGCAATCAAATAACAAAAAATCACAAAAAGTAGATCTAAAATAAACTATTAAAATTTATTAAATAAAATATTTTCAAAATTTCAAAGTAAACCCGTTTTGCACTTTCATGTTTTGAGAAACAGTTTTTCAAAATGACAAAAAGAACGTATTTCAGCAATTTTAAAACACAAAACACCAAATGAATTCAAAACTCAAAACTACAAAATTGAAATATGAAGAAAACATCCCCTTAGTTTCTTTTGTTTATTAGTATTGGAGTGGATGAAGTGAAGTGATGCGTGAAAATGGAGAAATATTGTAGTGTAGGTGATGGTTGCAACGAACTGGCTTATGAAAATGGAGAAATGATTGAAAACAACACTACGACTTTTTTGCACCCACGATGCAAAAAAAAAATAAATAAATAAAAAGTTTTTCAAAATGACAAAAAGAACGTATTTCAGCAATTTTAAAACACAAAACACCAAATGAATTCAAAACTCAAAACTACAAAACTGAAATATGAAGAAAACATCCCCTTAGTTTCTTTTGTTTATTAGTATTGGAGTGGATGAAGTGAAGTGATGTGTGAAAATGGAGAAATATTGTAGTGTAGGTGATGGTTGCAACGAACTGGCTTATGAAAATGGAGAAATGATTGAAAACAACACTACGACTTTTTTGCACCCACGATGCAAAAAAAAAAAAAATAAATAAATAAAAATAAAAATTGAAATTCTTTTCTCTTTATGATAAAACTCATTTTTTTCAATTTTAATTAAATAATATATCTATATTCTTTATTTAATTTTCATAACTTTCTTTTGTTTAATTTCTTTTGTTTTTATTATTTTTTTTCGAAAATTGCTTTAAAATTTCTTTTTTTTTTTCACGTTATAAATAATTTTTTGTTCGATTTAAAATTCTTTTTAATTGAACTTTGAAAAGTTTGAATATGTTTTCTTCCTTTATGTTTATGCCCATGTCCACATTATTTTCTAATCTTTAATTATATTTTTGCAATCTTACAAAATCAGGTCTTTGGAAGAGGGTTGATACATGAAATTGTATTTAACATTTTAAGTCATAATTTATGATTTTGCATGGTGCCTGTCAACATGAAAAACTATTTTTAATACAATAGTGTAGATATTGTTATATTGCATATTTTGGTGATATTTAACTATTATAATCATAGTATTGGATTAGGCGTAAAACTTGAGTGGGCTAAATCATATTTTAGGTTGAGCTAATATATTTAGAGAAGTATATTCAAAAAAAATTTTCCACAAACTTTTTTAAAGGGAAATGCCTGGTACAAATATATGTAAATTCTCACATGTTCATATAAAAAATAAAAAATATACAAAAAAAATTGATGAAAATTAAGTCAATTTCAACGAATTTATGAATACATGTCAAATTTATAAAAGAATTTTTCTAAATTTTACACGCGCTTATTTTAAACATTAACCGCACGTTCATTCACTAGTAATAGAAAAAGCTTGACAAAAACTATTAGTAGGAATGTAATTTGCTATTTAATAAACGGTTGTAAATGATATGTCATGTTAAGGTTTAATGGGGTAAAATTATGACAAAGTGAAAAGGTTAGGGGATCTATAATGTGATTTACCCTCATTTAATCTCTAATAAATAATAATAGAACTTCTCTCAGTGCAATTTTATGAAACTAGTTAGGTTTAGTTTTTCAAAGGAGTTAGTGTCTAATAACTTGAGTTGATACATATTTTAGTGACACTCTCCGATGATCAACCCTACATTCATTGTTATAATCAATAGTTTAAATTGTTGATTTGAAAGTTTTAAGTCATAATTTATGATTTTGCATGGTGCCTGTCAACATGAAAAACTATTTTTAATACAATAGTGTAGATATTGTTATATTGTATATTTTGGTGATATTTAACTATTATAATCATAGTATTGGATTAGGGGTAAAACTTGAGTGGGCTAAATCATATTTTAAGTTGAGCTAATATATTTAGAGAAATATATTCAAAAAAAATTTTCCACAAACTTTTTTAAAGGGAAATGCCTGGTACAAATATATGTAAATTCTCACATGTTCATATAAAAAATAAAAAATATACAAAAAAAATTGATGAAAATTAAGTCAATTTCAACGAATCTATGAATACATATCAAATTTATAAAAGAATTTTTCTAAATTTTACATGCGCTTATTTTAAACATTAACCGCACGTTCATTCACTAGTAATAGAAAAAGCTTGACAAAAACTATTAGTAGGAATGTAATTTGCTATTTAATGAACGGTTGTAAATGATATGTCATGTTAAGGTTTAATGGGGTAAAATTATGACAAAGTGAAAAGGTTAGGGGATCTATAATGTGATTTACCCTCATTTATTCTCTATTTATTCTCTAATAAATAATAATAGAACTTCTCTCAGTGCAATTTTATGAAACTAGTTAGGTTTAGTTTTTCAAAGGAGTTAGTGTCTAATAACTTGAGGTGATACATATTTTAGTGACACTCTCCGATGATCAACCCTACATTCATTGTTATAATCAATAGTTTAAATTGTTGATTTGAAAGTTCTCATTGAATGATTATAATACTATTAGAAAATCGTAATTCTTGATAAATGGGGGAACGATATTGCCCCTTTTGCTCAAAAACAATAAGATATCAAAGTGTATGATGATTCATTACGTATATGAATAATGATAGAAATTTTTGATAATATAGATTCTTATTTCTTAATGACATTCAATAATCAAGACAATTGGTTAAATCGCATGACACAATTTCAGGAAGTTCATTAATATATATCTTCTTTATATGAAAAAGATCTATTTGAATAATCCTCATTAATTGCTCATTGAATGATTATAATACTATTAGAAAATCGTAATTCTTGATAAATGGGGGAACGATATTGCCCCTTTTGCTCAAAAACAATAAGATATCAAAGTGTATGATGATTCATTACGTATATGAATAATGATAGAAATTTTTAATAATATAGATTCTTATTTCTTAATGACATTCAATAATCAAGACAATTGATTAAATCGCATGACACAATTTCAGGAAGTTCATTAATATATATCTTCTTTATATGAAAAAAAATCTATTTGAATAATCCTCATTAATTATGCATCTATTCCCTTTTTATGAAAAAGAAATGCCCGTATCATGACATTTCTCAATTTACGACGATGTAGATGGTTTCATCATTGGGGTTAATTGCAACTATACAAATATGGAATACTAATCTGCTATTAAAAAAATAGGTTAAGGACCAACATTATAATTTTACAGAAGCATGTATACTTGGATTGATGACGAGAAAACTATGACCGAGTAGCGGGGAAAATGGCAGGAAAATCTATCACTTTACGCTACCCTCAATTCCAAATCAAATCCATCCCAGACTCCAAATTAAGCCGGCCGTTCTTTGTTCAGCCTCAGCCCCTACGTCAAATCTGCATAAAACTGACAAAATTCAACACCCAACGTTGCGTTTTTATTCATACTCGAAAAAGTATATTTTGTTTTCATTATTCGATTCAAATAAAAGAGTCTCTGAAAACATCGCCTCTATTAATGATGATGAATTTGATGACTCAATTATGACATGGGTGGTTATAATATAGTTGGGTCAGAATGATCATTATCGCTGTTTTTCTTAAAACCCTCCAAAAATCTCAGCTTTTGATCACCGTTTCGCTCGCTCATGGATCCTGCCACGTCTCGTCCCGCTGTAGTTATCGATAATGGCACGGGGTATTTTGCAAAGATCGTTTTTTAAATAGTGATTAAACTGTTTGATGAAATTCCCAAAAGACATAAGCTTTGTAATTTTTTGAATTTTTTTTGCCGTTCTTGTTTATAACCAGGTATACTAAAATAGGTTTTGCTGGAAATGTTGAGCCTTGTTTCATAGTCCCAACTGTAGTTGCTGCGAACCAGTCATTTGTCAACCAGCCTCGAGTTAGTTCTACGAAGAGCAGCTATTTTTCAGCGCAGTATAATGCCGGTGTGATGGCAGATCTTGATTTTTATATAGGGGAAGAGGCATTCTCTAGATCAAAGTCGAATAACAATTACAATTTGAGATATCCCATTAAGCATGGCCAAGTCGATGATTGGGATGCAATGGAGAAGTTCTGGCAGCAGTGTATATATAATTATCTGCGTTGCGATCCAGAGGATCATTACTTTTTATTGACAGAGAGCCCATTGACTGCACCAGAGAGCCGGGAGTATATGGGTGAAATTATGTTTGAGACATTTAATGTTGCAGGACTCTATATGGCGGTGCAGCCCGTTTTAGCTCTGGCTGCTGGTTCCACAACGTCCAAGGTTGGTTTTCATGTCATTAGGCTAGGAGGATTTACGATTCTTATTCTGTTTAAAGGTCTTTGATGATTCTTAGCTATTCTGGTTATCCTTTTTATATGGCTAACTGAATGAGTTTCAAACCTGTCTTCTTCGCTTCCCAAGATATTTAGGGAAAAGGGCCCTTGTCGGCCACTGCTTGCTGACGACGGAACGCATAGTCAATTCAGGGTCCTCTTGTTGGACTTAGTTGGAAAATTATAGTGTTGTGGATTTGAAGTATACATTAAAAATGTGAATTAGATTGTTTCACGGGGTAGTGGATTTATGTTAATTTGTAAAGTTTAAATAACCTTCTTACGTGCTTATTAGATAGTGTGTTAGCTGAACTTCCCTAGAGCCGTATGCACCCATAGGTACAAATGTACAGCTATGGTATATGAATGAATATTTGTTGTTTTTATTGAAAGAATTGTACCCTGTCAAATGGGTGAATTATCGGGGAAGAGAGATTTTTCTTTTATTCTTCATAAGATAAGGTAGGCTGGATGCATGTGCAAAAATTCAAAATATTTAGGCAGAAATTTCAGCAAGCAAATGACAAATTCTAAAAACATTGGTATTGGTATATATGGAGAGAAGATGATTACCATGAAAAGGGAGGAGAGTGTTTTTGGCTACTTAGTCAAGTGTGTAGTAGGAATCAAACATTTGACATCCTTTTTTTTTTTTTTTTTTATAAAAGATTGATATCACCCATTCACACTTGTAAGAAAAATAGATGATAAAAAAATCTAAAATATACTTCTGCTCCGTATCTCTGGGTGTTAATTTTGTCACAATTTCATTGTTAGGTAAATCATGAATGATGATTTTTTCCAAGCCCTTATTTTATCAGCCCAGAAGTGTCTCCATGAGGTTCTTATATCATTAAGTCTAACTCGTGCGTTTGGATGCGATTTACTTTGCTGCATAAACAGACTGGATCTACCATGTTGCTCCATCAGCATTGTCCTGTAATCTTATTTTATCTGTGTTTTTCTCTTCTTTCTAGCATACAGGAATCAAACTAAAAAGTACCCTAAAAATATGTTGAGAGCATTATAGATGCTTTTCTTATTAAAATATGGCAAAACTTCTTAATACATAGTATCTCTGTTGGATGTGAAGATATTAAGAGGTAAACGTACCACGAATTGAAGATTTGTATTATTTTAGTGATGTCAGTCTGGAAAGGAATATACACATTGAGCCTTTTATTCTTTGGTTGCCTCCCATTTTTTTGGAACGTTGAACCCTAATTCATGTTTAAGACGTGCACGTGTTTTAGGGGTCAATCTTTTTCTGATATTGATTTTGTACTTGTATGGTATGCTTGTGGCAGGTCCTATGGGCCAAAAATGTCTGTTTATTGTCTTTTAACCATACCCCCATGTATTTATTGGAATTTGTTCAGAAGCTAGCACATTCAATCTATTGACTGCATTGCTTAATTTACACTCTATTAAAACTTTGGCGATCTTGATAGTAAGGGAAAAACATGTATTTTATCTATATATCCATTCAATACTTTTTCGTAGTGTGAGATGACCGGGGTTGTTGTGGATGTTGGTGATGGGGCTGCTCATGTTGTACCCATTGCAGAGGGCTATGTTATTGGAAGCAGCATTAAGTCTATTCCTATTGCTGGAAAAGATGTCACTCATTTTGTCCAGCAGCTCATGCAAGTAAGTTGAATGTTTTTTTTTTCGTTTGTTTTCACTTATTCAGGTTCATAATTTGTAATCTGATGTATCAAATCTTTATCTTGAAGAATTTTATTGTCGATCTTGCACGAGAGGAAACATTCTTCACTATCGAGCCTCACATTCTTTCTTTTCCTTGTAGTTTAAGTTTGCACATCTCACTACTGTTGTAATAACTCAAATGTTTTGAGAGGCATAGGTGAGGTGAAATGTGTGAAAAACACCAACAGCTTGTGCACTCTACACTGAGAGATGAAAGCTATGGTTTTACCGTGCTGTTTCATTTTTCAAGTTTAGCCTTATATCTGAAAAATGTTCAAATTTAGAATTAATGGGGTTGCCTCAACAGTAGTACTATTTTCTTCAGGCGTGCTCTGAATGGAGGTTTGCAAAGATCCTAATTAGGGATTAAAAGAACTCCGTGTCCTTTCTCATTTTATAAATTGGCTCCTTTACCACGAAAATTTATTGACTATTTGAATCAATAACATGATAATCATTTCCTTTCTTATGGACTTTTGAGGTTTATTGTTCCTTGCTGAAAATCACTGTGTTATGGAAAATATATTCCAGAAGCAGCTGATTTAGTATTGTTTCATATCTGGCATGAGGCTTGTTTTGGATTGTTCATAAATTGCTTAAATTACAGATCGATAGAAATGAGTGTTGGATAAGTGGGTAGCAGTTGTGTACCCTACGAAAATGTTTTGAAGTTTGACAAACTTAATTATAAGTTAATTTAATCGAAACATGCACATAGTGATAATTTGTAATCTTGGAGTGGGAACACAATAATTTAGTGGAAAAGTAATTGTTTTACCAGTCCTCTTTTTGGGATTGTTATTATTCTTCATGTTGTTTAATGTAGGAAAGAGGGGAGCATGTTCCACCCGAGGAGTCCTTTGAAGTAGCACGGAAAGTCAAGGAAACATATTGCTACACTTGTTCTGATATTGTCAAGGTATGTCTGTGGACTGATGACTTTAAAACGGAGGCCGTCCTCTGATCTCCAACCCGAATAAGATGCAATATTGCTTATTGACCATCGTTTACAATTTCGGATATTATATGCATTTATTTCTTTCACTTTATATTCATACACATGAATTTGCGTGCCTTAGTGGTATTGTTACAGGCTCTGAATTTTCTTATTTCCTTTGCACTTCAACTTTCTCAGAGATATGTTGAGGGTTGTTTATAACAAGTCTTTGTTCTTTGGTAATTTCAGGAGTTCAATAAGCATGACAAAGAGCCAGCAAAATATATTAAGCAATGGAGAGGTACTAAGCCGAGGACCGGGGCCCCATATTCTTGTGATATTGGCTATGAACGGTTTCTTGGACCCGAGGTTTGCTGTTTTCTTTGGCTTTAAGCTTGATTTGAAACATTATATTTCATTGTTGCATGTTCTCATTATAAAATTGCTGAAAAGTATGGTTTTTGTTAGTTTACAAGTTTAAGATATCACATACTTCGTTTGAACAATCCCCGTAAACCATTAAAGGAGCATCGGCTATAGATGAATTATTTTACATAGGTTTGTCTCAAATCCATGTAAATTCATTGTAGTCTGAGTTTACCTGTTTCTCATGCGACTGAGACTTTGATCTTAGTTTCACTTGTTCCGATGTAACACAAGGGAATAGACCAAAATTTGTTTCACAGGATTCATGTCAAAGATTTGGTAATAATTATTCCAGTAGGCGGCAAAAAATAATACTAGAAATTGTTTGTCATAAGATTCATTTTCTTGGTTTTGAATTATCATGTCAGAGAAGCAAATCGATGTTGGTGGAAACATTTATGTTGATTAACTTGGCTTGTTGTGCAGGTATTTTTCAACCCTGAGATTTACCAGAGTGATTTTACCACCCCCTTACCAGCCGTGATAGATAAATGTATCCAGTCCGCTCCAATAGATACAAGACGAGCTTTGTATAAGGTTGGCGTGAATTATTAACTGAATACACCTATTTATTTATTTCTTGAATATTAAGGGCTACGCCCGTTTATGAATATTGCAGAATATTGTATTATCTGGAGGATCAACCATGTTCAAAGACTTCCACCGGAGGTTACAACGGGAGCTGAAAAAGATTGTTGATGCTCGGATTCTTGCACATGATGCTCAGCTTGGAGAAATAAAAGTGTGTCTACATTACTATTATAAGCATTGACGGTGGAATTTTAATCAGTAACACATTATAAGTATTGACTGTAAGGGTTGCTTCTCCAGGCACAACCAGTTGAAGTGAATGTTGTCAGCCACCCTATCCAGAGATATGCAGTTTGGTGTGGAGGCTCTGTACTTGCATCAACTCCCGAGTTTTTTACGGTAGATTCTATTACTGAATTTAGAATCTCAATCTTTGGAGGAACTTTAATTGATCATATGGTGGATTTGGTCTTTGGGAGAAACATGATGTTGGCATGTCAGTGTTAGGATTTGACTTGGCTTAAATTTGGACACCGACAAGCCATCTTTCAATCAAAGGAATGATCACTTCATTACCTGTGAGAGTGGGCGAAATTATGTAGATTTTTTCCATTCTAAGAGGATACATCAATCTTTTTGTATAGATTACAAAGTCATCTAGTGTTTGCGCTCCTTTTGCATGTGAGCCCGAACTTGTTTCTTTATAAGAAAAAGAATGTGAGATCCTTTTGGATGTTTCCTTGTCAAATAGAGTCGAGCAGTCTTCAGCTATGCGTTAGACATACACTGGTCATACAAATTTACCTTTTAAGGCCATCGTTTTCATTGATTTCCCATTTCCTTGTCCCTGTGCTTAATTGTATTGCAATTTATCACGTTTTGTTTACTTATTTTACAAGTTCGACTCTTTTCTTTTGCTGCAAACAGGCTTGCCATACAAAGGCAAAGTACGAGGAATATGGAGCTAGCATATGTCGCACAAACCCTATTTTCAAAGGAATGTATTGATATGACTTCCATTCAAGTTGATGACTGGGGAGCCATTTTTCTTGTCGACTTCTGGAAAATATTGCATACGCCTTCATGTATTTTTACAGGTTAGATTGTAGGAGGCTATGTAGAATAGGTTTTCGGTCTGATCTTTGTTCATGGGAAGAGTTGGCACGTTTTGATTGAATCGTTGGCACAGTCGACTATCGACTCATCTTGGGGATTCAGCTTGGCTTAAGTCTTAAATGATGAAAATTTTCCTTTTAAGGATAGTAAAATATCTTCATTGTGGTATTAATGAAGATATTTATTATTTTGGATTAATGATTAGGGTATCAATATTCTGTTAGAAAGTTGGCTAGTTTTATACAAACTTCTACTTAAAAGCAACAGTGTGTATATTTTATCTGCACCTCAGTGATGGAACTACAATTTTTCATCGACTGCTATCAATCTTGATGTCTTTTTACAATTTCATTATTTCCTTCTTTTTTTCTTTTTCTGTATTAGGATAAACTTGAATTTATTTTCATTATGAATAAGTATGAAATGTGTATAGGATGTGAGCTCTTGGTGTATCTCTTTTTGTTGATGGCATATAGTGTATAGTCGTAAAAGTAGAATTGGCATAAATGAATGTAGTCGTAAAAGTAGAATATATATATATATATATATATATATATATATATATATATATATATATATATATATATATATATATATATATATATATATATATATATATATATATATATATATATATATATATATATATATATATATATATATATATATATATATATATATATATATATATATATATATATATATATATATATATATATATATATATATATATATATATATATATATATATATATATATATATATATATATATATATATAGTCTACCCATGGAATGCACGGGCTATGTTATTTTTTAAGGTAATATTAGTGTGTTAAATTTGGTTGATCAAAGAAATTTGAGCTGAATAAGATCAATAAAATAAACTTAATTTGACAAGGTAAATTTCAATATGAATTTACCAATAAAATATAATTTCAAAGTATCTTAAGAGTACAAAGAAATTAAGAAAATATTTTCTTCATCACCGTTAATAGAAACATCATAGAAGAGATTGTTTCCAGTTGTACATGTATTAATGTGTGTGATTCAGACGACACTGAACAAAAGGCCGGCACTATGGTAATGTCCATTTTGATTAAGACATCAAGCGATACAAGAGAAGAATAAAATTGATTTGCCCCCCAGGATACGTCCCAACTGGTAAAGATGAGGGCGCTTCAAGGCTGGCAGATCAGAGGCCGTGAGTTCGATTCTTGAAAGGCTCTTGGAAGACAGATATTCTCCTGGAAGGCAGGAGCTCTATTGGAAGGTAAGGTGCAAAGATGGGAAACGACTCGCTTGACACTTTGGCAGATTAGTTGGGGGGGTTTTTGAGCACTGGTCAGTTTGGGACACAACCTGCGGTTTAACCTGTCTGCAGCTTGAGGGGCCAAGATGTAGACTCCAGGATTTAGTCATTGTAAGGTGGATACTTGGATATCAAAAAAAAAAAAA
>NW_019232910.1:106922-117303 GCF_002742605.1 Olea europaea var. sylvestris | reverse complement strand
AAAAATTGAAATTCTTTTCTCTTTATGATAAAACTCATTTTTTTCAATTTTAATTAAATAATATATCTATATTCTTTATTTAATTTTCATAACTTTCTTTTGTTTAATTTCTTTTGTTTTTATTATTTTTTTTCGAAAATTGCTTTAAAATTTCTTTTTTTTTCACGTTATAAATAATTTTTTGTTCGATTTAAAATTCTTTTTAATTGAACTTTGAAAAGTTTGAATATGTTTTCTTCCTTTATGTTTATGCCCATGTCCACATTATTTTCTAATCTTTAATTATATTTTTGCAATCTTACAAAATCAGGTCTTTGGAAGAGGGTTGATACATGAAATTGTATTTAACATTTTAAGTCATAATTTATGATTTTGCATGGTGCCTGTCAACATGAAAAACTATTTTTAATACAATAGTGTAGATATTGTTATATTGTATATTTTGGTGATATTTAACTATTATAATCATAGTATTGGATTAGGCGTAAAACTTGAGTGGGCTAAATCATATTTTAAGTTGAGCTAATATATTTAGAGAAATATATTCAAAAAAAATTTTCCACAAACTTTTTTAAAGGGAAATGCCTGGTACAAATATATGTAAATTCTCACATGTTCATATAAAAAATAAAAAATATACAAAAAAAATTGATGAAAATTAAGTCAATTTCAACGAATTTATGAATACATGTCAAATTTATAAAAGAATTTTTCTAAATTTTACACGCGCTTATTTTAAACATTAACCGCACGTTCATTCACTAGTAATAGAAAAAGCTTGACAAAAACTATTAGTAGGAATGTAATTTGCTATTTAATGAACGGTTGTAAATGATATGTCATGTTAAGGTTTAATGGGGTAAAATTATGACAAAGTGAAAAGGTTAGGGGATCTATAATGTGATTTACCCTCATTTAATCTCTAATAAATAATAATAGAACTTCTCTCAGTGCAATTTTATGAAACTAGTTAGGTTTAGTTTTTCAAAGGAGTTAGTGTCTAATAACTTGAGTTGATACATATTTTAGTGACACTCTCCGATGATCAACCCTACATTCATTGTTATAATCAATAGTTTAAATTGTTGATTTGAAAGTCCTCATTGAATGATTATAATACTATTAGAAAATCGTAATTCTTGATAAATGGGGGAACGATATTGCCCCTTTTGCTCAAAAACAATAAGATATCAAAGTGTATGATGATTCATTACGTATATGAATAATGATAGAAATTTTTAATAATATAGATTCTTATTTCTTAATGACATTCAATAATCAAGACAATTGATTAAATCGCATGACACAATTTCAGGAAGTTCATTAATATATATCTTCTTTATATGAAAAAAAATCTATTTGAATAATCCTCATTAATTATGCATCTATTCCCTTTTTATGAAAAAGAAATGCCCGTATCATGACATTTCTCAATTTACGACGATGTAGATGGTTTCATCATTGGGGTTAATTGCAACTATACAAATATGGAATACTAATCTGCTATTAAAAAAATAGGTTAAGGACCAACATTATAATTTTACAGAAGCATGTATACTTGGATTGATGACGAGAAAACTATGACCGAGTAGCGGGGAAAATGGCAGGAAAATCTATCACTTTACGCTACCCTCAATTCCAAATCAAATCCATCCCAGACTCCAAATTAAGCCGGCCGTTCTTTGTTCAGCCTCAGCCCCTACGTCAAATCTTCATAAAACTGACAAAATTCAACACCCAACGTTGCGTTTTTATTCATACTCGAAAAAGTATATTTTGTTTTCATTATTCGATTCAAATAAAAGAGTCTCTGAAAACATCGCCTCTATTAATGATGATGAATTTGATGACTCAATTATGACATGGGTGGTTATAATATAGTTGGGTCAGAATGATCATTATCGCTGTTTTTCTTAAAACCCTCCAAAAATCTCAGCTTTTGATCACCGTTTCGCTCGCTCATGGATCCTGCCACGTCTCGTCCCGCTGTAGTTATCGATAATGGCACGGGGTATTTTGCAAAGATCGTTTTTTTAATAGTGATTAAACTGTTTGATGAAATTCCCAAAAGACATAAGCTTTGTAATTTTTTGAATTTTTTTTGCCGTTCTTGTTTATAACCAGGTATACTAAAATAGGTTTTGCTGGAAATGTTGAGCCATGTTTCATAGTCCCAACTGTAGTTGCTGCGAACCAGTCATTTGTCAACCAGCCTCGAGTTAGTTCTACGAAGAGCAGCTATTTTTCAGCGCAGTATAACGCCGGTGTGATGGCAGATCTTGATTTTTATATAGGGGAAGAGGCATTCTCTAGATCAAAGTCGAATAACAATTACAATTTGAGATATCCCATTAAGCATGGCCAAGTCGATGATTGGGATGCAATGGAGAAGTTCTGGCAGCAGTGTATATATAATTATCTGCGTTGCGATCCAGAGGATCATTACTTTTTATTGACAGAGAGCCCATTGACTGCACCAGAGAGCCGGGAGTATATGGGTGAAATTATGTTTGAGACATTTAATGTTGCAGGACTCTATATGGCGGTGCAGCCCGTTTTAGCTCTGGCTGCTGGTTCCACAACGTCCAAGGTTGGTTTTCATGTCATTAGGCTAGGAGGATTTACGATTCTTATTCTGTTTAAAGGTCTTTGATGATTCTTAGCTATTCTGGTTATCCTTTTTATATGGCTAACTGAATGAGTTTCAAACCTGTCTTCTTCGCTTCCCAAGATATTTAGGGAAAAGGGCCCTTGTCGGCCACTGCTTGCTGACGACGGAACGCATAGTCAATTCAGGGTCCGGAGAAAATGAACAATGAATTTTTGGTTTTTTGTTTCTTGTTTTTTGTTTTTTTTTTTTTTTTGTTTTTGTTTTTGTTTTTAAGTTTAATTTAAAGTTACAATTTTACCCCTATTAAAATTGGTTAAAGTCAATTTATTGGGTTAACTAACGGTCAAACTAACATAAACCATCTATTTGGACAGATGCGAGTTTTTTAAAGGTTTGATACTCACGTTGACACAAACTAAAGGTTTGGGCAAAGATTGCTAATAAACAAAATGTTTGTTACTGTTGCTGCAATTTCCCCCAAAATATATTCATTCATGATTATTTAATTAATTAATCTGTGCCCACTGGATTTATCTGGTTCACGCCATCAAAGAGTGCCTGAAAGAAATCTCGCTTCCAGATCTTCATTTGTCCGAACACCAAAGGAGAGAGGCAGTTTTGAATTCGATCAAGCTCCAATATCCAATCAGGTTTATGCCAATTCGTGTTTTATATCATTTCATTTCATTTCATTCATTTTTGTTTGGTTATTCATTCACATCAACTCTCAATCGTTGACCTCCAAAGACTGAAATCACTTTTCACTGATTATTAAGTAAATTTATTTGAATATTTAATTCATATCTTTATGGAATTCACTCGTATCTTTCCAAACAAGTTTGATTTACATATGTTTATTTGCTTTAGTTATCTCAGTTTGATTTGACCTCTTTATTCCTTTTGATAAATTTCTTTGTTTAATTTTGTTTGTGATGTAATTTTTTCCTCAAAATAATGTTCTGGATAAGGCTTTCTTTTTGGTAGGCTAAGAAGTATGTCAAAGTTCCATCAATAAGCGTTTTCATTCTTATGAGTATTTCTTTTGCAAGTGTATCATGTTTCACTAATAATCATTTACCGAAATTCAAGATCATTATTTTTATAATCTTTGTTCTCTGCTAGGTGGGAAAAGGATTATCAATTTGGAGAAAGTGATGGTGAATGGGAATCACGGCTTGTATATGCATAATTGGCTGCTGAATACGTAGTGGCCTTGCAATCTTTATGTCTTGGGGAAGGATGAACATAGTTAAGGGTGTAGCTGACCTTCTTAGGAGGACTTCAAGTGGACAGAGTGGAGAATCCGGTTCCAGGGGATTTTCTCTACCTACGCCAATTATTCTGTTCAGGTTCTTAAAAGTTTTCTTATATACATTTTGTCTTTATCTTATGCTAATTAACTTGAATGTATTGAATCCGAATAACAATTCTGTTAGAGCTTTCAAGCTAAAGTGCGTCTAGAGAAGGAAAACTGATACGTTTGGCCAAAATTGAGTCTTGTGCACTTGATTGTTAGCGACAAAGCTTTTATATCTTGAAAAGGAAATCTATTTTTCATTAATTTAATGGTCTGTTAGTGATTGAAATGATCGTTTTGAGTTCAACATGATGGCTACATTAAAGTTCAAATGTATTAATGTTGCCTCATGCGATTGTATGTCAAGACGAGCTGTTTCTTTGATCCGTCTTTTTGAAATCCGAAATATTGGTCTTTTAAGCCAGATCATTCATGTAGAGGAAAGGGATTGAGTGACCTTGTTTATTCTTTTCCTTACTCAGTTTGGAGGACTTTTCATGCTCTATCGATGTGCTTGTCAATTCATTTAGCCTCCATTTGGTAAAAAGTTATAAATGGTTTAATTTATAAATCGATAGAAATGAGTGTTGGATAAGTGGGTAGCAGTTGTGTACCCTACGAAAATGTTTTGAAGTTTGACAAACTTAATTATAAGTTAATTTAATCGAAACATGCACATAGTGATAATTTGTAATCTTGGAGTGGGAACACGATAATTTAGTGGAAAAGTAATTGTTTTACCAGTCCTCTTTTTGGGATTGTTATTATTCTTCATGTTGTTTAATGTAGGAAAGAGGGGAGCATGTTCCACCCGAGGAGTCCTTTGAAGTAGCACGGAAAGTCAAGGAAACATATTGCTACACTTGTTCTGATATTGTCAAGGTATGTCTGTAGACTGATGACTTTAAAACGGAGGCCGTCCTCTGATCTCCAACCCGAATAAGATGCAATATTGCTTATTGACCATCGTTTACAATTTCGGATATTATATGCATTAATTTCTTTCACTTTATATTCATACACATGAATTTGCGTGCCTTAGTGGTATTGTTACAGGCTCTGAATTTTCTTATTTCCTTTGCACTTCAACTTTCTCAGAGATATGTTGAGGGTTGTTTATAACAAGTCTTTGTTCTTTGGTAATTTCAGGAGTTCAATAAGCATGACAAAGAGCCAGCAAAATATATTAAGCAATGGAGAGGTACTAAGCCGAGGACCGGGGCCCCATATTCTTGTGATATTGGCTATGAACGGTTTCTTGGACCCGAGGTTTGCTGTTTTCTTTGGCTTTAAGCTTGATTTGAAACATTATATTTCATTGTTGCATGTTCTCATTATAAAATTGCTGAAAAGTATGGTTTTTGTTAGTTTACAAGTTTAAGATATCACATACTTCGTTTGAACAATCCCCGTAAACCATTAAAGGAGCATCGGCTATAGATGAATTATTTTACATAGGTTTGTCTCAAATCCATGTAAATTCATTGTAGTCTGAGTTTACCTGTTTCTCATGCGACTGAGACTTTGATCTTAGTTTCACTTGTTCCGATGTAACACAAGGGAATAGACCAAAATTTGTTTCACAGGATTCATGTCAAAGATTTGGTAATAATTATTCCAGTAGGCGGCAAAAAATAATACTAGAAATTGTTTGTCATAAGATTCATTTTCTTGGTTTTGAATTATCATGTCAGAGAAGCAAATCGATGTTGGTGGAAACATTTATGTTGATTAACTTGGCTTGTTGTGCAGGTATTTTTCAACCCTGAGATTTACCAGAGTGATTTTACCACCCCCTTACCAGCCGTGATAGATAAATGTATCCAGTCCGCTCCAATAGATACAAGACGAGCTTTGTATAAGGTTGGCGTGAATTATTAACTGAATACACCTATTTATTTATTTCTTGAATATTAAGGGCTACGCCCGTTTATGAATATTGCAGAATATTGTATTATCTGGAGGATCAACCATGTTCAAAGACTTCCACCGGAGGTTACAACGGGAGCTGAAAAAGATTGTTGATGCTCGGATTCTTGCACATGATGCTCAGCTTGGAGAAATAAAAGTGTGTCTACATTACTATTATAAGCATTGACGGTGGAATTTTAATCAGTAACACATTATAAGTATTGACTGTAAGGGTTGCTTCTCCAGGCACAACCAGTTGAAGTGAATGTTGTCAGCCACCCTATCCAGAGATATGCAGTTTGGTGTGGAGGCTCTGTACTTGCATCAACTCCCGAGTTTTTTACGGTAGATTCTATTACTGAATTTAGAATCTCAATCTTTGGAGGAACTTTAATTGATCATATGGTGGATTTGGTCTTTGGGAGAAACATGATGTTGGCATGTCAGTGTTAGGATTTGACTTGGCTTAAATTTGGACACCGACAAGCCATCTTTCAATCAAAGGAATGATCACTTCATTACCTGTGAGAGTGGGCGAAATTATGTAGATTTTTTCCTTTCTAAGAGGATACATCAATCTTTTTGTATAGATTACAAAGTCATCTAGTGTTTGCGCTCCTTTTGCATGTGAGCCCGAACTTGTTTCTTTATAAGAAAAAGAATGTGAGATCCTTTTGGATGTTTCCTTGTCAAATAGAGTCGAGCAGTCTTCAGCTATGCGTTAGACATACACTGGTCATACAAATTTACCTTTTAAGGCCATCGTTTTCATTGATTTCCCATTTCCTTGTCCCTGTGCTTAATTGTATTGCAATTTATCACGTTTTGTTTACTTATTTTACAAGTTCGACTCTTTTCTTTTGCTGCAAACAGGCTTGCCATACAAAGGCAAAGTACGAGGAATATGGAGCTAGCATATGTCGCACAAACCCTATTTTCAAAGGAATGTATTGATATGACTTCCATTCAAGTTGATGACTGGGGAGCCATTTTTCTTGTCGACTTCTGGAAAATATTGCATACGCCTTCATGTATTTTTACAGGTTAGATTGTAGGAGGCTATGTAGAATAGGTTTTCGGTCTGATCTTTGTTCATGGGAAGAGTTGGCACGTTTTGATTGAATCGTTGGCACAGTCGACTATCGACTCATCTTGGGGATTCAGCTTGGCTTAAGTCTTAAATGATGAAAATTTTCCTTTTAAGGATAGTAAAATATCTTCATTGTGGTATTAATGAAGATATTTATTATTTTGGATTAATGATTAGGGTATCAATATTCTGTTAGAAAGTTGGCTAGTTTTATACAAACTTCTACTTAAAAGCAACAGTGTGTATATTTTATCTGCACCTCAGTGATGGAACTACAATTTTTCATCGACTGCTATCAATCTTGATGTCTTTTTACAATTTCATTATTTCCTTCTTTTTTTCTTTTTCTGTATTAGGATAAACTTGAATTTATTTTCATTATGAATAAGTATGAAATGTGTATAGGATGTGAGCTCTTGGTGTATCTCTTTTTGTTGATGGCATATAGTGTATAGTCGTAAAAGTAGAATTGGCATAAATGAATGTAGTCGTAAAAGTAGAATATATATATATATATATATATATATATATATATATAGTCTACCCATGGAATGCACGGGCTATGTTATTTTTTAAGGTAATATTAGTGTGTTAAATTTGGTTGATCAAAGAAATTTGAGCTGAATAAGATCAATAAAATAAACTTAATTTGACAAGGTAAATTTCAATATGAATTTACCAATAAAATATAATTTCAAAGTATCTTAAGAGTACAAAGAAATTAAGAAAATATTTTCTTCATCACCGTTAATAGAAACATCATAGAAGAGATTGTTTCCAGTTGTACATGTATTAATGTGTGTGATTCAGACGACACTGAACAAAAGGCCGGCACTATGGTAATGTCCATTTTGATTAAGACATCAAGCGATACAAGAGAAGAATAAAATTGATTTGCCCCCCAGGATACGTCCCAACTGGTAAAGATGAGGGCGCTTCAAGGCTGGCAGATCAGAGGCCGTGAGTTCGATTCTTGAAAGGCTCTTGGAAGACAGATATTCTCCTGGAAGGCAGGAGCTCTATTGGAAGGTAAGGTGCAAAGATGGGAAACGACTCGCTTGACACTTTGGCAGATTAGTTGGGGGGGTTTTTGAGCACTGGTCAGTTTGGGACATAACCTGCAGTTTAACCTGTCTGCAGCTTGAGGGGCCAAGATGTAGACTCCAGGATTTAGTCATTGTAAGGTGGATACTTGGATATCAAAAAAAAAAAAATTGATTTATCTGCAATGATTGAAATGAATAAGATACAAAAAAATTGAGGACAATCAACTTCAAATTTTTCTTTCTAGCATCAGATGAAAATGGTCAACAATTAAGTTGTGATTTTACCCCTTGAAAAATGAAAATTCCATAACGAAACCAAAATTGGTGTTTCCAGTTCAAGATCAAAGCAGACAAGTTAATTAGCTTATCAAATTGAAATTATTGTTAATCATGTTCAAATATGTTCAAAGTGATGATAATTTGATAATTGGCAAAGATACATAAAAATGCCACACGCTCAAGTAATTAGACAAGTACATGATTATTTTTTTCTTAAAATTGAGGACAATCAACTTCAAATTTTTCTTTCTAGCATCAGATGAAAATGGTCAACAATTAAGTTGTGATTTTACCCCTTGGAAAATGAAAATTCCACAACGAAACAAAAATTGGTGTTTCCTGTTCAAGATCAAAGCAGACAAGTTAATTAGCTTATCAAATTGAAATTATTGTTAATCATGTTCAAATATGTTCAAAGTGATGATAATTTGATAATTGGCAAAGATAAATAAAAATGCCACACGCTCACGTAATTAGACAAGTACAGGATTATTTTTTTCTCGTCTTCCCAACCAAGTCAACGCACGTGAATATGCAATCAAGTAACTTGGAATCATACTGCAAAATTAACGCAATCAATTTCCTCTTCTACAAACAAGCAACGTAAAATCAAATGAATATTTCCAATTGAAGGGCATGAGATCGAAAAACTTTATCCCCTTGATCAGTAAGAACAAATATGGGCATACCTCCCGGATTTGTCATAGTTAGTACAGTTCTCTACCTAAAAGCACCTAAAAGCCAATGAGTAGGCAAGCAAGAGTGTCGAAGATAAAAACCTATAACTTTTAAATCGACAAAAAAAGTCATAATGTTCTATCTTTAACAATTGCAGAGATACCGGCAACTTAACAATTTAGTGACATGACTGATATGAAAATAGCAAAATAATAAATGCAAAAATGTGTAGGCAGCTTGTCCAAAAGTGTTATTCACGTCCGAATTCATCCACATTAAAAGCATATGAAACAACAATAGGGATGTAAACGAGCCGGGCAGAGCCGGCTTGCGAGCCTATAGTTTCAGCTCGAGCTTGGGCTGGTTAAAATGGCCGAGCTTTTTTGCGGGCTCGAGCCGGGCCGAGCAAAAGTTTGGCCAAAAAAATAGGCTCGTCCCGAGCCGGGCAGGCTCGTTTTCTCCCATATTTTATTTATTTATTTATTTTTTCTGCTGCCTTGCCCGTGTCCCCAAAATGGGGCTCGGCCTGAGCTTATGCTCGGGTCTATCGAGCCCCGAGTCGAGTCACGGGCGGTCCGAGCCGACGAGCTCGATTGCCATCCCTAAACAACAACATGAAAATTCAGTAATAAATTGAATTAACCACGTAAATGAATATGCATGTGGATTTATTCATAAGTCAACTTGAAGCAAAGACAAAGGAATAAAGCACAAAAACCAAATGAAGAATGTGCAAAATCAAAGCCTCTAAGTAGAGGTTGTAATAAAAGTTTCAGGCATACTAAAATATTCTATATTAAAGGAAATTTTTTAAAATGTTCTTTTGTTTTTTTGTTTGTAGGAACTCCGCACACACGGTAGAGTGGAATTTTTTTTTTAAATGTTCTTTTTTTTTTTTAATTTTGAAAAATGTTCTTTTGTTTTTTCGTTTGTATTTGCTTTCATGACTTAGACATAACATTAAAATCACATAATAATCGTTCATAAATGATGAAAATTAGCTAAATAAGAAGTTGAAATGATATTCATGCAAAGTTGTAGTGAGTAACATTTATCGTGATCTCTGTGTTGTGCGGTTTTCTTTCATGGATTGTGCTACATGTACAAATACATTTGCACTAAAAGTTTTACACTCTCACAACAGAATGGTGGGGACAACATTGCTGAATTTTTAATGTAAGGGGAACTCGCATGCATGTGAGAGTGAGTAAACCATTTTGTCAACCAAATTTTGTAAAAATAGTTTTATCCTTTCTTCCAAAAAAAAAAAAGTTCCACAAAATAACTCGTTAAATGTGAACACGAGCAGACAGAATGAACAGTAAAAAGCATATTCACTCTTATAAGGTAAAAAAAAGTAAAAAAAAAAAAGAATTTAAAGTTGCGTGAGAAAATGAAAATGATGGTTTAGAAAGTGATGGTACTTACAAAAAAAAAAAAAAAAAAAAAAAAAAATTTATAAATAGAAC